>NC_139956.1:35102720-35192720 GCF_963454915.1 Gymnoscopelus microlampas | reverse complement strand
ATTGTGCTTTAACCTTTTAACAAAAGCTTTTTTTGTTTTAATCAAAAAATATCACCCTACCTTTAAGTCAAAGGGGAGCTTATGGAATGAATAAGATTAATCTAAGAACCTTCTGCTCCATTTTTCATGGTTCATGCATTAATAAATTGTGTTGCATTCTTAAAACAGTGCAGGAGTTATTATTTATCTATGTCATTGATAGGCATTTAATTTCATTTCATTTTCCATTTAACAATATTGATAGATTTTGTCCTTTACTTTACCACTTAAGCCTTATTTTATACAGCACTTCGACTATTCAAACATAGCCGATCTACAAACTCACATCGCATCGTGATATGACACGTTGTAAGCTTGTTGATGTGCTACATTTGAAAACACTTTGATTCTTTTTTTTATGTAGAATTTTTAGATTCATATTTTGGGATGCCATCATGCCATGGTGAAAGTGGTTAAAATAATTGCTGTTCAAAGAATTGTATTGTTCTTCTTTGCTTCCTTTTAATCATCTTTTTTTTCTCACTATAATGTAAGGCACTTTGAGCTTCATGTTTTTTACAAAATGTAATAAATATACAAATAGTTTATTACAACTATTATTATTGTCTATGTCTTCTACAGAATATGGGATTATTATTGGTATAATAATTTAGCAACCAGGATATGTATTCAATTATGACCCCCCCCCCACCCACACACACACACACGCACGCACGCACGCACGCAAAGCAAAGAAGGAATAGAAACTTCTTACTAAGTGGAAAATTCTGTTCAACTTCTTCTTAGGATAACAGAAAAAAACATGCAGGACATTGCGTAATATGTCTATTTTCCTATTAATTTAGACATCTCTGTAACCTTATTGAGCAATAACGTGTTAGGACTATATGTCCAGTATAGAAAACTTGCATATCGTCTCTGTTGGGTGGAAACCTCGTGTCAAAAACTGTTACTTTTCAGGATGCAAATAAAAAAAAAACATCAAAAGTAGCAGATCTACATGCTCAAAACACGGAGCGAAGCGGCGCGTTTCGAGCTTGTAGATCTTCTACCTTTGAGGTTTTTGTGTGACGGACGCTGTAGTATGATCAAGTGGGCCGTTAATTTAGGGAAAGAATACAACAAACAACAACAAATTTAAATATGGAGATAAGAGGTTACGATATACTGGCTCATATACTTATTATTTTAATATTCATCTAGATCTAGAGTATGAGAGCCGCATGAACCACAAATGAGAGAAATTAACTAAACAACAAACAGCAACATTTTACAACCGCACGAGCACATTACAACCACAGAACAGAACCTTTATTATTCCCAACCCTGAGCATCTCAAGCATCTCTGACTGTTATCTTTTCTTACACCCACAGTACCTTACTAGTTACTTTTCAGATATGAATTATGATATATTATGAAACATACATTAACCACTTTAGCAGTTGCATCGCGATGCAATGCATGCATGTGAGCTTGTAGATCTGCTATTTTCAAACATGTTAGTACTTTTACTTTTGGTACTTAAAGTATATTTTGATGCCAATACTTTTGTACTTTTACTCAAGTAACATTTTGAACACAGGCCTTTTACTTGAAAGAGAGTATTTCTACATTGCAGTATTGATACTTTTACTTAAGTAAAACATGCAGCACGTAATGCAAATAAATTAAGCAACAACTTTATCAGATGCACTGCAGCATTACAGTGTGATGCATATTGTTAATGAAATGGGCCATTCTGCATAATGAGGACCTTTACGTTTGATACAGTAAGTATATTTTGATGGCAATACCTTATAGTTTATACTTTTAATGAAGTACAGATTGAATGCAGGACGTTTTACTACAAACTATTTCTACGTTGGGGTATTCCTACTTTTACTGAAGTACTTCTTCCATCATTGTTACTCGCAGTGTGGGAGATGTACTCGGAATGTATTTGACTGCCATTTATTTGAATGGCTTTATGTGTTGCTGGGTAGAATAACCTTTAATAATGACGCTGTGACTGAACATTACATTTCCTCATGCCTCCACCCGCCCCTCCATGGCATGCACACCTACATAGCTTCGCACGCACACACACACACACACACACACACACACACACACACACACACACACACACACACACACACACACACACACACACACACACACACACACACACACACACACACACACACACACACACACACACACACACGCTCTTCTGGTAATTATGTTGTTCAGTTTGTTGTTCAGGCCTTGACCAGTGGTGGAAAAAAGTATTCTAATGTTTTACTTAAGTAAAAGTATCAATACTGCAATGTAGAAATACTCTGTTACAAGTCCGGAATTCAAAATTTACTCGAGTGAAAGTACAAAAGTATCGGTATCAAAATGTACTTAAAGTACCAAAAGTAGAAAGTACCCATTACCATTTCACAGGTTTTTAAATGTATAAAATGCATACACATCTGTAACAAAAATAGCAGATCTACAGGTTCACAATGCGTCGCATTTCAAATGGTCGAAATGTACATAGGGCTGAAGTGGTTAATGTATGTTTTGTAATAATAATATCTACAAAGTAGCCTTACAACTAAAGTTTTCAAATAATTGTAGTGGATTAAAAGCACAATGTTTGCCTCTGAGATAGACGGAGTACAAGAATAAGTAGCCTACTGAGAATTGGAAATACTCCAGTAAAGTAAAAAAATACCTCACAATTGTACAGTACTTGAGCAAATGTACTTAGTTACTTTACACCACTGGCCTTGACTCAGATCTTTTCCTGTTTGCACATGTCAACTGTCAATGTGTCCATCTGAATGATTTAATAGCCGTCCCGTGCATGGACGTCTCCTGAGAATGCCTCACACCATTCTAATGTGTGAGGCACACGCACGCACGCACGCACGCGTGGGTGTGCATTCCACGGAGGGGCGGGGGGATGCATGGGGAAATACAATATGATGTCCAGTCACAGCATCATTATTAAAGGTTAATCTACCCAGCAACACATAAAGTCATTAAAATAAATGACAGTAAAATACAATCCGAGTACTTCTCCCACCACTGCTATTAACAGTGATATGGAGGAAGTACTTCAGTAACAATACCACAGTGTGTGTGTGTGTGTGTGTGTGTGTGTGTGTGTGTGTGCGTGTGCGTGTGCGTGTGTGTGTGTGTGTGTGTGTGTGTGTGTGAGAGACAGTGTTGAAGTGTAGACATTGTCGACATCCTGCCACAGGCTTAGCAGTTGCTGTGTCAGACTGTAGGGACGGCACCACGCCCCGGCCTATATAGCAGTGGTTCTCAACCTGTGGGTCGGGACCCCAAGGGGAGTCCCCACATGATTGTGTGGGGGGCGGTCCACAGATGACATTGAATTGACAATTTAATGACTTTTAAGATCTTTTTAATACCTAAAAAAAGGGGAAAAAATTGATCAAAATTGATCAAAATTAATCAAACCACTAGTAGGCTATACTATGTTTTGTAATTTATTTGTACTATTTATAGTGTTTATTGTAATAATAAGGTTATTATTGTATGCTAATATTGTACTGTATGTTATTGTTCCTTGTTCTGTTTTTTGTGGGGACTGCAGATGAAAATTAGCATCACTGCTAAATCTGTATTTACATTGCATTAGTATGCACTGTTCGTTACTTGTCACTTTTTTATGAATATAATGTAATTTAGTCCAATCTGTATAGTAGAGTATGTTTATACAATATAACTTACAATCTGTATGGTAGAGTATGTAAATACAATATAACTTATACAATCTGTATGGTAGAGTATGTTAATACAATACAACTTATACAATCTGTATGGTAGCGTATGTTAATACAATATAACTTATAGAAGTGGGGTGGTTGTTGTAAAGGTTGGCCAATGGCTCAAGGCTCCAAGAATTAGACAACCGTGCAAAAATGCATTTTGTTGTTTTTTATTTACCAAAACTCTCCAACGCCAACGGTCTTGTGCAATAATATACAGTGCAGGACTGTCCAAAAATAGGAATATGAAAACAGTACTCTAAAGAAACGAACACGGGCAAAAGGCTAAAAGAACAGCAACCTAGGTAACTGCTATATGGGCTACAAACTTCTACGATGGGCCCCAGCAGCTTTCTTCCTCTGGCTTCATGCAGATACCGGTATTACAAACATGAAACACACAACACTCCCAAACAGTCACTTCCAAGCTGGCCAGCGTTGATTAATAGGCTCTATGCACAGCGGCCATATTATCACTTCCTTCACAGGTGTTACCAATGATACTAATGAAGGCTCTGTTCCGTTTAGTGTAGCACAGTGGTTTCCACGAGCCCCATAACTCTGAGAGTGTACAAATGGAACCAAATGGACCCGTAAGGGTCCATTTGGTTCCATTTGTACACTCTCAGAGTTACACACCTAAGAGGGGCCATTTGGAAGCCCATGAGGGTCCCTGGACCCCAACTGTAGACCCACTGGTGTAACAGAGTGTTTCCAGTGGGCCAACATGCACAACATCAGCACCCTGACTCTGTTTGACCAGAATGGAACAGAGCCTTCATTAGTATCATTGGTAACCCCTGTGAATGTCTTCATAATATGGCTGCTGTGAATAGAGCCTATGAGAAGTAATTGTGTAATCAGATGAGTGTGTGCGCATTGTCCATGGTAGTCTCCATAGGGCACGGGCTGCCCCGTGACAGTTGCATTTTGTCTCCCAGCTCTTCTATTGAGACATTTAGATCGTGTCAAAGGTCATGTCTCACCAAGTTACAGGATATGACATGAATTTTGACCTGATGGTCAAGTTTCAATTTATCCCCTGAGCAGACCGGCTCTGTTAGCTCAATGGTACAACATTTCAGCACTTGCCCAGGAAACCGGGTTCAACTCCGGGGTAGAAGAGGAAAGTTACATAGTGCAGCTTTAATATGCTCTGTCCTGTCTAAATAAACAAATAAAGTAAGTAAAGTGATGACTACGCATGTACTTGACCTTATAAGCCATTATGCAATGCCTTATAATGTGTTATGATTAAAGCATGTTTATGAGGTCTTATAGCTATAATTGTACAGTGTTATAACCAGATTATAATGCATTATATTCGTTTGTTTATTTTTTTTTTTTAAATGCACCCCACATATCTTATTTCATGTTCATCACTGCCTTTGAATGAGTTACTTTTCTTTTTTCTTTTTCTTTTCTCTTCTGCACTGTACTTTTATCTGTTCATTTTTACTTCTTACATTTTTTTACATCCTAATTTCATTGTATAATTGGGTTTCCTTTGCTTGTGGTTCTGTGTAAAAGCACATTGAATTGCCTTGTCGTTGAAATGTGCTATACAAAGTGCTGTAAAGTAACAATTTTGAGTTATTTTTTTTACTTTATTGGAGTATTTCCAGTTTTCAGAACTTTTACTTCTACTCCACTACAAATATTGTACTTTTACTCCACTACAATTATTTGAAAACTCAAGTTACTAGTTACTTTGTAGATTTTGATTATTATTACAAAACATACATTAACCATTTCAGCCCTATATACATTTCGGCCATTTGTAAAATAGCCGATCTACAAGATCACAATGCGTCGCGATACGACGCATTGTGAGCTTGTAGATCTGCTATTTTCATTTTTCGTTTTTTGTGAAATGGGACATTCTGCATAATGAGTACTCTTACTTTTGGTACTTGAAGTACATTTTGATGCCAATACTTTTGTACTTTTTAAATTTTGAATTCTGGACTTTTACTTGTAACAGAGTATTATTTCTACATGGCAGTATTGATACTTTTATTAAAGTAAAATATTTGATTACTTTTTTCCACCACTGGCGATACAAATAAAAACTGCCTGCCTCGCCCTTGCCATTATTTATAAGTGTTTTTTAATACATGGTGGACATGATGGGCTTTCATAGAAAGTGATACCGGCCAATGAAATGCAGGCTAGAGGTGTCAAAGGAAGCTGACTGCCCTGAGCAACAAACAGGCTAAACTTAGCTCCACTATTTCAGCGAGTCTGGTGACTGACTGGGAGGTCTGTGAGGTCTTGGGGAGATACGGTTTCTTTTGGAGCCTGCATTAAAACAGCAGGTGTTAAATCATGTCCACGTCGTTATTTCTTTTTGGCGAGTAGTTAAACGAGGGTCCGCTTACCTCAGACCAGTGGTGGAAAAGTAAAATTATCAATACTGCAATGCAGAAATTTTACTTGAGTAAAAGTAAGTATTGGTATCAAAATGTATTTAAAGTACCAAAAGTAGAAAGTACTCATTATGCAGAATGTCCCATTTCACAACTTTTGTATAAAAATGTGTACAAGTCTTTTGAAAATAGCAGATCTACAAGCACACAATGCGTCGCATCGCGACGCATTGTGAGCTTGCAGATCGGCTATTTTCGAATGGCCGAAATGTATATAGGGCTTAAGTGGTTAATGTATGTTATGTAATAGTAATACAAATCTACAAAGTAGCAAGTAACTAAAGTTTTCAAATAATTGTAAGTACAGAAAATTGGAAATACTCCAGTAAAGTAAAAAGAATACCTCAAAATTGTACTTAAGTGTAAACAAAAATGTACTTAGTTACTTTCCACCACTGCCTTAGACTGAAGCACACTGCACAAACCTACTGTAATATCATAGCTGACGGGTGGAAACCTTGTATGTCCAAAACCGTTCCTTACAAAAAGAAAAAAAGGTCCACAAGCTCACAACACATTGCAATGGGTTTTCACTACTTTTGTGTGACACTCTTGTATGATGAAGTAGGCCATTCATTTGTAAAAAATAAAAAATAAATATGGAGATACAAGGTTTCTGTACTGCATTCCCTAACCTGCCCCATTGCACTCATTGGCATGTGAATATTGTTCTATTCTGGCAGTCTATAATCAGTGGGCATCAGTGAATGATCATTTTGTGATATTCTTATTTTGTTTTTTGTTATTATATATATATTTTTTCATTTTGCCGTGAAACAAATTGTATTGAATATAATGTTTTTTTGTTGAATTTACTTCTAGGTCAGATGCTGTATGATGTCTAGTGGCAAGTGCTGAAATGTTGTACCATTGAGCTAACAGAGCCGGTCTGCTCAGGGGATAAATTGAAACTTGACCATCAGGTCAAAATTCATGTCATATCCTGTATCTTGGTGAGACATGACCTTTGACACGATCTAAATGTCTCAATAGAAGAGCTGGGAGACAAAATGCAACTGTCACGGGGCAGCCCCGTGCCCTATGGAGACTACCATGGACAATGCGCACACACTCATCTGATTACACAATTACTTCTCATAGGCTCTATTCACAGCAGCCATATTATGAAGACATTCACAGGGGTTACCAATGATACTAATGAAGGCTCTGTTCCATTCTGGTCAAACAGAGTCAGGGTGCTGATGTTGTGCATGTTGGCTCACTGGAAACACTCTGTTACACCAGTGGGTCTACAGTTGGGGTCCAGGGACCCTCATGGGCTTCCAAATGGCCCCTCACAGGTGTGTAACTCTGAGAGTGTACAAATGGAACCAAATGGACCCGTAAGGGTCCATTTGGTTCCATTTGTACACTCTCAGAGTTATGGGGCTCGTGGAAACCACTGTGCTACACTAAATGGAACAGAGCCTTCATTAGTATCATTGGTAACACCTGTGAAGGAAGTGATAATATGGCCGCTGTGCAAAGAGCCTATTAATCAACGCTGGCCAGCTTGGAAGTGACTGTTTGGGAGTGTTGTGTGTTTCATGTTTGTATACCGGTATATCTGCATGAAGCCAGAGGAAGAAAGCTGCTGGGGCCCATCGTAGAAGTTTGTAGCCCATATAGCAGTTACCTAGGTTGCTGTTCTTCTAGCCTTTTGCCCTTGTTCGTTTCTTTAGAGTACTATTTTCATATTCCTATTTTTGGACAGTCCTGCGCTGTATATTATTGCACGAGACCGTTGGCGTTGGAGAGTTTTGGTAAATAAAAAACAACAAAATGCATTTTTGCACGGTTGTCTAATTCTTGGAGCCTTGAGCCATCGGCCAATCTTTACAACAACCGCCCCAATTCTATAAGTTATATTGTATTAACATACTCTACCATACAGATTGTATAAGTTATATTGTATTAACATACTCTACCATACAGATTGTATAAGTTATATTGTATTAACATACTCTACCATACAGATTGTATAAGTTATATTGTATCAACATACTCTACCATACAGATTGTATAAGTTTATATTGTATTAACATACTCTACCATACAGATTGTATAAGTTATATTGTATAAACATACTCTACTATACAGATTGGACTAAATTACATTTTATTCATAAAAAAGTGACATAGTGCCACTTTAACGAACAGTGCATACTTGTCAGAAACTGCAAGGTTAATTTCCCCTCCGCTCCACAAGGAGACACCACAATGGGATTCAGACTGGTACCTGTGGTGGTGACCTCACTTCCTCCCACTATAAAAGCAGGACTGGATTCCCATTCTCCCCTTGTCCTTTGTTTCCTAACACATGTGGCCGGCCTGTGTGTTTGCCGTCTGCTGCCCATGTTCTGATGTTTGCCCATGCGTCTGTTAAACCTGGTATAATGTAAGTTCCAGTGTTTTACTTCTAGTGATGTGGATGATATGATTATATTGAAGAATTGATTAACTTAAGTTATATGGATATTTAGATGTTTAATATTATGAAGTAAATACTTGGACAATTATTATTTTGATGATATACAATACCTTGACGTATAATATGATTTAAAGGCTAAGTTGGTTAAGTTTAGGAATAATTTTAGGTTTAGGCATAGTTTTACTGAGGTTAAGGTTAGGAATAAGGTTAGGTTTAGGCATAGTTTTACTGAGGTTAAGGTTAGGAATAAAGTTGAGTTTAGGCATAGTTTTACTGAGGTTATGTTTAGGAATAAGGTTAGGTTTAGGCATAGTTTTATTGAGGTTAAGATTAGGAATAAGGTTAGGTTTAGGCATAGTTTTATTGAGGTTAAGATTAGGAAATGGGTTACGTTCAGTCATAGTTTTACTGAGGTTAAGGTTAGGAGTAAGGTTAGGTTTAGACATAGTTTTACTGAGGTTGAGATTAGGAATAAAGTTAGGTTTAGTCATAGTTTTACTGAGGTCAAGGTTAGGAATAAAGTTAGGATTAGTCATAGTTTTACTGAGGTTAAGATTAGGAATAAGGTTAGGTTTAGGCATAGTTTTATTGAAGTTAAGATTAGGAATAAGGTTAGGTTTAGGCATAGTTTTACTGAGGTTAAGTTTAGGAATAAGGTTAGGTTTAGGCATAGTTTTACTGAGGTTAAGTTTAGGAATAAGGTTAGTTTTAGGCATAGTTTTACTGAGGTTAAGTTTAGGAATAAGGTTAGGTTTAGCATAGTTTACTGAGGTTATGTTTAGGAATACCTGGTGGCGACAGTTCCGAGGTCGCCGGATTTGACCAGGGCCGAGTGTGTTTTGGGGCGAGTGTTCTTGTATTCATGTCTTGTGCTTTAGGAAGCCATAAGTGAATTCCTTGTAAAAGCTATCCATTTCTCACTGCAAGGCGAGACATCTTCCTCAGACTCTAATAAAAGCTTCACCCAGGGCCTTGCTCTCATCTCCATTCATGAGAAACACCAGTCACCATGTGGGACCTGACACTGCAAACCCACAAAACCAGGTGCTAACGAAATGCAAAACACTTGGCTTATTAGCTGCTGTTGGAATAACATATACAGTATGGTGTGTATGGATATACAGTAAATATGTTTATGGGGAAGAGACAGAGAGCAACTGTATATCATGTATAATCATTATAATCTATAAAACATGGCATCTTTTACAGGCTCTATCAGACTAGAGTCTTCCTAAATGTTCACCAATATTTGGCACCAGGTTTTACCTTACTATGGTAAGGCCTTAAGAGCAGCCTCTTGTAGACAAATATTCCATGCAGCACACATTCATATTGAAATAGGTTATGGATGTAACTTGTAGATTCCCTATCACACAGAAGGAGTACTTTCTGTTGTGACTGGAATCTCTTTAATTGTCTTTTTTGTTTATCTGCACAGAAAATGCTGTTATGGGGGAGTGGCCTGTTAAAGCCTAGCTGTGTAGTGATTGGTGCCTGAAGATCTTATTGAGGAGGAGCCTGTTAATCCTGGTAGCTGATTCATTAGAACATGTGGAGCATCTTGGGTGGATTACTATTACACTGTGGTTAAAGGGGAATACCACTCATTTTCAACATTGAACTACGTCAATAGTTCCGCGCCCTCAACCAAAAATTCACCCTGCGTATGTCACTGACCACATGACCTCAATCAATTCTCCAGTTCTAGGCAACATAGAACAGTTGTAAGGTGTATTAAAGGCATAGTTCAATGTTGAAAATGAGTGCTATTCCCCTTTAAGTAATTTAAACAAATTATAATAATGTTATGATAGGTACAGATTTCACTACATTAATTATGGATGTGAGAATCTTTGAGAGAAATAACAACAAAATCATTTGATATTGGCCTTCCAGTTCTCCAAAACACTGATTATCAAAATGGGTTTCTGGGGACCCCCAGGGGTCATTGAGGTGGGCCTAAATGATTGATAGTTAGCAACCAAATGGACCCTTACAGGTCTGTAACTCTGAGAGTGTTCAAATCAACCCTCTCAGAGTTATGGGGGGTCCATGGCCTGATGCATACCATCCTAGGGGGTCCATACAAATAATGGAATAGTGGGATCCGGTACCTTGAACAATCCACAGCTTCACTGTATCACAGTTAAAGGGGTTGAGTTATGAACACCAGTAGTGAAGAACTGAAAAAATACAGTACAATGTATTTTTTTTTAACTCAAGTTAACAAAAAAATATAAAAACAACATATTGAAAGGATATTGCATTAAGCTCTGAAGATCTTTTGTGTTTGTTTCTGTTTGTTTCTTGTCATCATAGTATTTTCATGACATAGATTTTAGATGTCTAAATTTTACTTGATTGTTGAGCAGTAAGGGATAGGACTAAAAACTAATTTTAACTTCATCCTATGCATGCCCTTTTCGAACATCCTAGAGTACATTTGTTTTCATATTTTTATATTTCTTATTTTAAGTGTATTGTGTTTATCTTCTGTTTTTATCGTTTGTCTTTTAACAGTGTCCGAAACAAATCATTCATTGTGTGTTGAGAGGCCAGACAGCCAGCAGACTTTCTGGGACCCTCGTGGTGACATGTGTGAGCCCTTTAGCATCTGTCACTGCCCTTTCACTGGGGGTCTGCGTTGGGACTCGTCTCTGGACTCTGGAGCAAGGGCACAGCAGGGGTGGAGAGCAAAGACTGGCCAAGGGGATTTCCAAATGGTGGCCTAAGGTCAGGTGAACGCAGCATAACAAGAGCAGGGTTAGTGGGTTTGGGATGAGGCTCATGTAGTCTGGGAGACTTCGCCTCAGAACCTGGACAGCAGGGGGCGCGGCCACTGCGTTCTGATTCAAATCAACAGCCAATGCTGAAAAGGGGGGCGGGATCCACATGCAGTGGGTGCTGCATGTAAATAGGAGCGACGGGACCATTGTTGTGTACTGCTGTTTGCCTCTCGTCGGACTGTTTAGACGAGTTGCACAGCTCTCAGACCGGTAAGAGGCGTGTCCGCTCAGATTCTGAGCGTAAGTTACATCCCGCGCACAATTACCAGGGCTCTGGCCCAGAAGTTTCCTCGCCCCTCCCGTTTGTATGCGAGAGCTGGCGAAAACTTCTGGGAACTCAGATTAAGGCTCATGAAAACCGTTGCTGTCGGGCAGAAACATCTTATCTCCATATTTTAATATTTTGTGTTTGTTTTTCATAAATGAATGCCCGACTTGATCACATTACAACGTCACACAAAAGCGTCATAAGTAGCAGATCTACGGGCAAGATTTTCTTTTTTATTTGAATCCTGAAAAGTATACCGTTTTGGAATAAGGGGAACATGAGGTTTCCACCCGACAGAGACGATATAGTGAAGTAAAGGGAGATGAAACCCTATCCACAAGTTTCCTAGGCCTAGGGCATGGTGGGCATCACTTCCTGTCCATTTGATCCCTGATACCTGATCAAAAGCTCATAGCGACTATGAGCTTGTAGATCTGCTGTTTTTGAAAACAAAAATTGCAAATCTTTGAATATATCTACATTTTCAAGCAAACATTTGCAACTCAAATCTTTGTTTCTGGGGGTCCCCGGAACACAAATGTTTTGAGATGGGGGTCCCGCGGCAAAATACAGTTTTGGGTGGTCTTCGACATGAAAAGGTTTGAGAACCACTGATATAGCAGCATAAGTAAAAAAGAAAAAAAACAAAAAACTGTTAGGATTTAGGAGACATTTATAGCATCAGCCTATTTCATAAATAGCAGATCTTCAAGCTCATAGCGCGGCACCGAGTGCCACGCTATGAGCTTGTAGATCTGCTATTTATTTAAATGACACAGACACGGTCTTTTCAACCTGAACAGGAAAACAAACATCAACAACATACAAAATCATCCTTCATCATCCATTCAGGCCTCTTTAAACAATAACAATCCCTCAAACCCAGTGCCCATAGAAACCTGCTCTGCTACAATGGTCTGGATGTTGCTGAAACTCACTTGTTGTTTCAAGGTTTTGGGAGGAAAACTTAGCGGCACTATGGTATGTACAATGTAATGTTGTCCAATCTGTATGGTAGAGTATGTTAATACAATATAACTTATACAATCTGTATGGTAGAGTATGTTAATACAATATAACGTATACGATCTGTATGGTAGAGTATGTTAATACAATATAACTTATACAATCTGTATGGTAGAGTATGGTAATACAATATAACTTATACAATCTGTATGATAGAGTATGGTAATACAATATAACTTATACAATCTGTATGGTAGAGTATGTTAATACAATATAACGTATACGATCTGTATGGTAGAGTATGTTAATACAATATAACGTATACGATCTGTATGGTAGAGTATGTTAATACAATATAACTTATACAATCTGTATGGTAGAGTATGTTAATACAATATAACTTATACAATCTGTATGGTAGAGTATGTTAATACAATATAACTTATACAATCTGTATGGTAGAGTATGTTAATACAATATAACCTATATGATTAGGGTGGTTGTATTTTGTCTCCCTCTTCTATTGAGACATTTAGATCGTGTCAAAGGTCATGTCTCACCTAGACACAGGATCTGACACGAATTTTGACCTGATGATCAAGATTCAATTCATCCCCTGAGCAAGCAGACAGGCTCTATTATCTCAATGGTAAAACAAAATGTCAGCTTTTGTGCATTAAACCACCAAAATGTCTTTTGAAAAAGTACTTTTTCCACCACTGACTCACGGAGAAAGACACTTGTGCGGACTTGCAAACACAAATGTTTTGGTGCTGAATGTTGTGACAGCCAGGTCAGGCCATCGTGCAGGCCATGACAACACAGGACCTTTTTTAAAAGGGTAGACGAACGAACACATATTTTTGGACGTAACCTTAGGGCCCTTTGGGGTGAACATTACGAACCCTTGAGATGTTTGTAAGCGTTTATGCGTTTGTCTCCGAGGCTATATATATTTACAGGCAGGACTGTCAGAGGGAATGTGACATTGAAACTGAGAGTTTGTTATTGCAGACACACAGACTGGGATATCCACCGTGGCCAGGGTTTTATAGAGCAGTGGTTGTGTGCCAAGGACCCTCAGAAGAGAAGATAAGATTTATATATTTTTTAAAAAAATGCAAAAATAGCAGCACTAAAGTATACTCAAATCCAGTACTTGAGTAAAAGTATAGATACTCCTGGTCAAATATCACTGAACTACAAAGTGAAAGTTGCTCAGTGAAATGTGTACTTGAGTTAAAGTACTGGAGTACTCAAAGTGTTCAAAAGTACATTCTTTAAAAAAATACTTTTTACAAAGTACAAAATACAGTGGTTAATCCGTATGTTTCCCCTTACTATAAATGTAGCGTGGAGTCAAAAGCACAACATTTGTCTTTGAAATGTAGTGGAAAAAAAGTCAAAAAATATACTACTCTTAACTGAAGTAGAGATACTAAAAAAGAATACTTACATACAGTCTACTCAAGTAAATGTACTTTGTTAATATGTCCACCACTGGTTATAGAGCCACTAAGAATATCATAGTTACTAACCCAGATCTCTTATTTTAAAGCGTTGGGTCATACATTTCACACAGCCAAAGCCAATATATAGCCTACGTTAAGTGCAGTGATGTAAAGTAACTAAGTACATTTACTCAAGTACTGTACCTAAGTACAATTTTGAGGTACTTTTACTTTACTAAAGTATTTCCAATTTTCAATACTTTTACTTCTACTACATCTCAGAGGCAGTTTAAGTTTAACAACCATGTTTTGGTGGGGACGCGCCCTTACTTCAAAATCTACGAAGTAACCACTTCCATCCATTAAAACCCCCAGAAGAGAAGATTTGTGTTAAAGGAGGAGTTCACCCAAAAAATGACTTATTTTCTATCAATTACACACCCCATGAAGCCTTGATTTCATGGATTTATTTTTGTGGCATTCCTAAGACAATAATTTGATGACCGTGTGTATTTCCGGTAGGAGACACAAATAATCTACTTTGTGTCTCCTACCGGATACATTAGCCAGTAGGAGACGGGAATCAAATTATTGGCTTAGGAATGCCACAAAAATAAAAAATAATCCATGGATTCAAGGCTTCACAGGGTGTGCAATTGATAGAAAATAAGTCATTTGTTGGGTGAACTCCTCCTTTAAGAAATTCAAAATTATTCAATTTTTTTTTGAACATTTAATTTTTTTTTTCAAATATAGCAGGTGCACAAGCAAAGTGACGTGCTGTGAGCTTGTACATCTGCTATTTTTGAATAGCCAACATATAAAATATGGATAGAGGGGTTAAAATGATTGTGACGCTGTATTAACACATTTCGCTGGGGACCCCCTGGAACCCCGTCAAGGACCTCCTGGGGGGGTCCCCGGATCCTGAGAAGCACTGATGTAAATAGCAGGCCATGAATGATAGCACAGTTAGTAATGGATCTTAACTGGCTGTAAGATGACGTCACTGGAGGTCAAAAGCACTTGGTGACTCCCAGAGGGACATAATTTCATTCCTCCATGCTCCAGCAGAGGGCGCCATTTGAACATTTCAGATATATAAATTAAGTGCGTTGCTTTTTTTTCCAGGAACTGTTTAGAAAATCCAAAATCCAAACCCAAACACATTCTAAATCCAATAACACTGTGCTTATGTGATTATTATATCGTTTTTTTTAATGACGGTAACATCCAATCAGGAGCAGGGTCAATGACGTAACTCTACATGTTCTGTCCAAGTGAATTATTTGACATTTAAAAAGGTTTAAATAAGTATATTTATACCCACTTTTTAAAAGCCCTAGCAACCACTTATCAGATCCTAGCAACCACCTGTTTTACCCTATTAATTCCAAAATGTGTAATTAGAGGCGGAGGCTTCTAAATTTCAATTCATAATAACTTGATCTATTAGAAAATAATATTTGACATATATAAAAACGAAAAATTATGAAGTGAACAAAACAAAGAAAACATAAAACTGGCTCCAACATCTTATATAAGCATTGACACAAGGAACTGACCTCATACTTGAGCTGATGACAGGGACATTAGAATCACAGACATTCGTTGAGAATTAGGTGAGAAAATGCAAAAATAACATTTTCAATGACAAAAATAGCAGCACAAAAGTATACTCAAATCCAGTACTTGAGTAAAAGTATAGATACTCCTGGTCAAATATCACTGAACTACAAAGTGAAAGTTGCTCAGTGAAATTTGTACTTGAGTTAAAGTACTGGAGTATACTTGCTTTAAAAATAGAAAAACCTAAGTGTTTAAAAGTACATGCTTTAAAAAAAATACTTTTTACAAAGTACAAAAATAGCATTAATAGTGAAAATAGCCGATCTACAAGCTTGTAGATTGGCTATTTTCACTATATTTTAAATACAGTGGTTAATCCGTATGTTTCCCCTTACTATAAATGTAGCGTGGAGTCAATAGCACAACATTTGTCTTTGAAATGTAGTGGGAAAAAAGTCTAAAAATATACTCTCTCTTTTGTTTATAGGCCTATTGCCTATCTGCATGCTAGAGCTTCTCCGAAAAATATATGATCTCCTAGTTCACAAGGCGTGGTGTTGTGATGGTTGTGAGCTTGTAGATCAGCTATTTTTGGGCAGCAACGTGAAGGTGAAATTACAGTTATACAACGTATCTCTTTGACGCATGCATGATGCGTGCTGATTGATACACAGAAGTAACATAGACACTTCAGAGATTAGAGAGAACTTCGCTTGAGATTTGGCTTTCATGAAAGAACATACAGGCAAGAAGACAGATGTAAACTTTTATTTTATTTAATAAAAGGAGGATTAATGAAGGATTAATACACACAGGTGCTTCGATGTTGGTTGGGGTAATTAATGACTAGCAACAAGTCATCCCCACCTAATTTGGGCACAATGCCAGTGTGACGTTACAGCATGACGTCAGGATGCTATACAAAATGCCTATATAAAAGACTGCTATTGTACAAAGTGTGAGTCCAGCTATTAGCCTACAGAGGAACCAGAAGCCAACTTCAACTATTTGCTCTATAATATTTTCATTATAATAAAATATATTATATAATATAGAATATACTATTGAAATAATATTTTATTTATATATTTAGTATTTAATTATAATGAAACCAGTTTATTTAACCGCAATAATTGCCTTCATGCTGTGCGTGTGTCCAGCCTGTCCCGCAGAAAATGCTGCATCTGAAGTGACCAGCATGACCCGACGCAATGAAAGGATGCTATTACCCGCAGAAAACGCTCCACCTGAAGTGGGACGTTCAGCGACCCAACGAGATGGACGGAGCGCGTGGCAGTTTGGGAGTATGATCAACTGGTGTTGTCCCACTTGCCAATGGGCCTGGTGGTATACTGATTATGGGCGATACTGCGGCTGGGGCGGTGGAGGCCAATCTGTGTGTGCACTTGACGAATGTTGCCGCCAGCACGATCTCTGCTGGGGTAGGTGGGAAAGCATGGGATGTACTGCAACAGCATACTCGTGGCAATGTTCTGGCAAAGACCATATACGTTGCATCGAGGGCGAGGCGTTCAACGATAAGTGTCTGCAATACTTGTGTCTTTGTGATCGGCGCGCAACTGAATGTTTCGGCAGGAGTGACTGGCACTGGGCTCACTGGAATATATAGCTCGTATCAGCGGGAGCGAGGAAGAGGAAGTCGCTGGGGGCGCTGTGTAACCAAGGAATTCAAAGTGGTCAACGAGACGCTGCAGGCTGTATGGGACCTCAGTTGCCACCCGTCCCTTAAAATACGGAATCGTCCCGTAATTGGAAACTAAAAGATGCGTTCCGTATTGAACTGATAAGGGACGCACTTTGTCCCGTATTTTAAGGTCGGGGAATCAATATGAAAGACAGGGCGATGGATGATGCGCTGTCTGTCTCCCCGCTGCGTGACTGGGAATGTCAGAGCGAGTCAGTCAGTGTTGCCAAGTATAGTGAGAGAAATGAGCCAAAACAAGCCAATTTCTTTTGTTTGCCAAGTTGCGGGAAATAAGCAGACTTGGCAACTCTGGTATGATCCCATTGTCTGGGAGTGCGCTCAGCAGCTCACGACCAATGAGAATTAGCGCTTTCACGTTGCTAAGATACGGTCTGTGCGCTGCTGTTTTTTTTTTTTTTTTTTTGCCCCTGAAATATCAGTCACTTAAAAAGTGACATAGGCAACACAGGTTCGACCAATAATTTAAAAAGCTTTGGCAAAGAAATATTTGAAACAGGCAAAGTTAACTGGTTTAAAAAAAGTAAATACCTTTTTTATTATAAAAAGCCCTTTACAATATTCTAACAAATAAAACATACAACTTTAATTAAACACTTTAAAATATTCAGATACCACAAACAAAACTATGAGACCACTAAAACTAAATAAAAACACACTAAGCTAAAATTGTAAATTAAAGTGACCGTGACTGGGAATGGATTGGAGTGGGGACAGTTCTGTTTGGGGCAGTGTGGAGATCTTCTGACGCGGCGCCGTCCACAGCTCCTAGGGGGACAGAGAGCGTAGCGGCAGATCACTCGAATTTCAACAGTTTGCACAACTCTGTTTCTCAGGTAATGGCGTAGCCAAATGTTGTTAATCTTCGACAGTGCGGGCCGATTCAAGTACTCACCGACAAGGCAGAGCTATTGCTCTGCCACTGCGGTAGTTGCGTGTCGCACTGTTCAGTATTCTCTCTCCGTCTCTGAGGTAATCCACGCCGTCTGCTCGTCTCTCTGCTCTTATGTTGTGCTGGCCGTCGCTCTCCCCACTCTCCACTGTCCGTCCGTAACTGTTCCTCTCCCTCCACGGTGTTGTCGCTCCTGTGTGTCTCTTTTCCCTTTCCCTTTCAAACATTTCCCTGTCCTCTGTTGTACACGCCCCCTGTGTGCCAACTGGCTCCGTGGGTTTCCAGCGCGTGCTCTGGTTGGCGGACCGTGTCTGTGCGTCTGTAGGCGTTTCGCTAATTCCAGTGATTGACAGGCTCAGTTCAGTCAGTGGCAGAACAAAATCATTAATACACACAACACAAATAAATCAACTCAAATAACTCAACATGCAGCAAAAGTAATAAACAAAATCACAGCAAAGTAAGTATAATCGAAATCACAACAAACCAAAATAAATGATATCACAGCAAAGTAAATCATAATGAAAACACAGCAAAATCATAATAATAGTTCTGCCGACTGACATTTGCGCAGCCCGCACCATCCCTCCCCGCGATAATTGCCACTGGTGGGCGGGAACAGACCGGTCAGTGTGGACAGCAGGGTTGTCTTTCCGGCCCCGCTTTGACCCAGCAGTACGGTGATCTGACCCTCAAACATGTTTACCGTGAGGTAAACATGTTTACCTTGGGTTTGTTGCCAAACCCAAGGGGTCGGGCTTACATGAGGCTTTGTATCTGTTTTCTCCATACATGGGCATGGTCACTTTGTCCCCCGGCCCCAGCCAAAAAAAGTCTGTCCCCCTTTCGTCATAGAAGGGACATAGAAGGAACACACGTCATGCGAAGCCCGGCCATTCAGATTTCAACCACTAGGGGTCTGGCAGTACCAGGTCTCCTGGTTCCCATTATACCGTCCTGCCCTCCTCTGTGCAGTGCTGGAACTAGGCAAAGCCGAGGAACACTTGCTCCAGCGATATCTGGCTCACACAGTCGTCTTCAACACAGTACTTCTCTTTGGCCGCCTCCATTGTCCCAAACACCTGTTGACGACCACCTCCTTCTCCTCCTCCAGGTCCACCTCTACGTCGTGCACCACCTTTGCCAGCAGGGTGTAGCTGCTGCCAAACTTGCTTTTGAGATACTGGAGACTGCCTAGACACTTCAGCTGACCGTTGACCATAACAGCCAGCCTGGTGCACAGGGCTTCACACTCCTCCGTGGTGACCACGGCCTTGCCGAACTCACGGGCACGCGGGATGGCTTCCCACAACAGTCGTCTAGCCACGGGGTCCATAGCGGCGGATGGCTCATCCAGGAAGATGACCGGAGGCCCTTCAATCAGAGCCAAGCTTCCTCTTGTTGCCGCCACTGTGGCGTAGAACTGCTGCATGCATAATCTGAGCCCTGTGTTGAGCTTCATGTTGGAAAAGTCCTCTGAGCTGAGCATCCGGCTCTCTGTGAGGTCGGTGTTGTCCGTTATTCCACCGGTGCTGCCGGTGTTATCTGTGGTCTGCTGAGAGCGCCTCCCGCGTTGGTACAGTGCGGGCATCTGAATGGCCTGGATGTCCAAACTGGAATCCACCAGTTTCCCCATTTGAGGGATACTTCCTCCATGGTGGTTACAGAAGCTCCATAGCTGGCGATGCCCAACTTCTCCCTGTTCACCTCCAGCTCAGCAAACAGCAACTAAAACATGTCGGTGCTCTCCTTAGGCAATATGTAGTACAGCTCCGCTCCCACGTTAATCTCCAGCATGGCGTTAGGGACATGCATGTGGACCAGATGTGTGATATCAGACAAGTTACAGAGAGCGTCCTTCACAATTACCATGTGGTAACCGGTCCGTATTTGTCCTTGAGGAAGGGGGGCGAGCCGCAGCACTTCAGCTCTCCTCCGGCCAAGATGGCCACGCGGTCGCCCTGTTGCTCGGCCTCGTCCATTAAGTGCGTGATGATCAAGATGGTGCGCCCGCGCTTCTGCCCCTGCAGCAGGTCCCAGGTGGCGCGTCGCGCCGACGGGTCCATGCCCGTGGTGGGCTCGTCCAGCATCACCACTTTGGAGCCGCCGGTCAGGGCAATGCCAACCGACAGCTTTCTCATCATGCCACCAGAGAGGGTCTTTGTGCGGGCATGGCGCTTGTCCTCCAGGTTTAGGATTCCGATGATGTGATCCACTTCAGCCGGGATCCGGTCTCTGGGGAAGCCTTTCAGTTGTGCGTAGAAGAGCAGGTGCTCGCTGACTGTCAGGTTATCAAACAGGATGTTGTGTTGAGGACAGAGACCCAGGCTGCGGCGGATCAGAGCCATATCATGACAGATGTCATAACCGTTGATGTAAGCCCGTCCACTGGTGGGTGGGAACAGGCCGGTCAACAAGGACAGCAGGGTTGTCTTTCCAGCCCCGTTGTGACCCAGCAGTACAGTGATCTGTCCCTCAAACATGTTTACCGTGAGGTCCCGTACAGCCTGCAGCGTCTCGTTGCCTACTTTGAATTCCTTGGTTAGATGTTTGATCTTGACCCCGGAGACGAGTCCGGTCGGTTCCTCCTCCATGAACTCACCCTTCACAGCGCTCCCAGCGACCTCCTCTTCCTCTTTCCCGCTGACGGGAGCGGTATGGGGGCTGCTGCGCCAGTAGGAGGGCAGGATGAAGAAGTAGTATGGCAGAGGTATTCCGTACTCGCCAGGGAAAACGGCCTCCATGTACCACGCCACCAGGCCGTACAGCAAGGTGTCCAGCAGCAGCATACCCAGGAACGGGGCCAGGGGCAATGACTTGACCTCAGGGGGATATGGCGGTCCCGGCCACGATTCAAACAGGTTGTCCCACTGGATTCCCGTTTGATTCCCTTTGTGTTCAAACGTATAAATGACGTCGACTCCCATAGCCATGGCCACGTTGGAAAGAAGGCAGGCAGATGTCATCTGGGCATTGGTCATATTGGACAGGTTCAGGATTGGTTGAAGCAAGTAGGTCAGGATATAGATAAAGCCGCCTGCTATTGCTGCTAATTTGGACTTTGAAAAGAAGGTACTGATCATGAAGCTGAAGTTTATGGTGGCTACAGCAAAGACCAGCAGGAAGACAAATACCAGTGTGGGGTCACTGTTGTACAGAACAGCACACTTTTGATGACAGACACGAACGTCCTCCTTGTATTCGCATTCACAAGCACTAACAGGAATGGTGCACAAGAGCAGAGTGATGAAGAAGACGGAGATGGAGAGGCTGAGGAGGTACGTCAGGAACCGGGCGCTCCAGTGGAGCCAGTTGCTGAGACCCATTATGCGCATGTACTCCTTGAGCCTATTCTCCTTCTCCTGCACCAAGGCCACTACTATGAAACCCGAGGCGTAGCTTAAGCCGAGCACCAGCAGCAGTGGCAGAACATATAGAAAATATCCACCACCCATATAAACCTGGATGGCTGAGAACAGCACAGGCAAGGCCATTTCCAACACAGTCACCAGGATCTGACGTTTCCGCAGCACATAGTTCTTCCACAGCAGCAAGCCAAGCTGCCGCGTGAGACTCATCGTCCGTCCTTTCTGTAATTGTCGCCTTCTTGTAATAATAAGCTTTATTTATTCATAGCCGACTGACATCACAGACCACGTCAGTATTCTTGTGACGTCAGGCATGTCCATACAGTACTTGAGCACAACTGACACACCCACAACTTCTATGTTGTAGAATAGAGGCCACATTAAGCTCTCTCTCTCTCTCTCTCTCTCTCTCTCTCTCTCTCTCTCTCTCTCTCTCTCTCTCTCTCTCTCTCTCTCTCTCTCTCTCTCTCTCTCTCTCTCCCTCTCCCTCTCTCTCTCTCCTTCAGCCATGAAGAGTAATCACCAGTTCTCCAGTCCTCTTGAGGAAGTCTCTTATTTATAACTTCTCTCCTGTCTTCAGAGGACATCGAAACGTTTTCATGCAGAAATACTACTTTGACTGAACTCACAGCCACAACGTATTATATTTATAATTTTCGTGTAACCTGTTTTTAGGCCAAGCAAGTCATTGAGAGCAATGTTTTTATTTACTATGGCAGGATTGGCAAAAGGCAAAGTCACTTGAGCTAAAGATGTAGGGGCTAAAACAGCCTATATGTCAAAGTTTCGAGAAAAAGCTAAAAATTCTAAAGACCAGCACACATCTAAAACATTTCTAACACTACAGAGCGCTTTAAGTGCCATTAGTGATTCATTTTCAGTGAGTGGTTATAGGTAGGGAAGCTCAGGCAGCCTGACAGGCGGAGTTCAAAATGTACTTGAGTAAAAGCATAAAAATATTGCCATCAAAATGAACTTAAAATACCAAAAAGTTAAAGTACTCATTATGTCCCATTGCAAGCTTTCAAATGTATAACAATCTTTTGAATATAGCTGCAAGCAGCGATAATACGGGGCCAGGTAATGAAGAGAAAAAAAAGAAAGAAGCAATGATAAGTAATATGCACAATAAGCCGTTGAAACATAGAATACTGAACTTGAGAGAAAGAAGACCATGCAATTAACATGAGGATTTTAAACCCTCACTAACCCTAACCTCAGTAAAACAACGCCTAAGCCTATCCTCAAGACACACTATGTGTTATCCTAATAATGCCAAATCATGATCGCCTCAATACATTGTCGTGGACAGGGATCGAACCAGCAACCTACGGACTCCAAGACTGCCTTTCTTCTCATTGAGCTAGATATATGGCCTCCCTGATAGTGTCTGTTGATATTTATAAGTATTTCCGTTCATTTTGAACCAGGCCTCTGTGTCCCGAACTACTCTAGATCACTGGTTCACAAACCATTTACCAATAAAGGGATTTTTGTGTCTCCTCAGAACGAAAACTAGTGAAAGTAGCCGATCTACAAGTTCACAAAACGTTGCTATCTGAAAAGTTGTGAGGTTGTAGATCGGCTGTTTTCAAAATGAAGTATATTATACATTAAAAGAGAGACAAAACTATAAGTAATATGCACAATAAGCCATAGAAGACTGAGCTTAAGGTCATGTTTTCTGCAATTCCACCTCTCACCGAGAGAGAGAGAGAGAGAGAGAGAGAGAGAGAAAGAGAGAGAAAGGGGGAATAGATTGAAGAGAGATGGAAGCAGATTGGATTGATTGGACATCTCAACCTATTGCCATTAACAGGAATCGAACCCTCAACCTTCGGATTGACAGGCTGCAACACTACCTATAGTGCTATAGATAAAAGTGAAAAGTGAACCAGTGAAAGCAGCCGATCTACAAGCTCAGAAACACGTTGCTATCTGAAAAGTTTTGAGATTGTAGATCGGCTAATTTCAGAATGAAGTATGTCATACATTGCAAAAACATACCCTCTCAAAGAAGCATTTCATGTTATCTTTATCAATTAGACATGTGTTCATTGATACAGTCTTGTTGTTTGCAATGCACTTTAAATGAAGTCAGCACCAAGTGAGGCTTGAACCGGTTACCTTGATGTTGTGACACATTCACTTAAGCGGGAAGCCATTGGACCAACAGACAAGACCTGTGAATAAAGAGATCACACAGATGATACAGTTTCATGCAAATAGCTGAAATCCTGGGTTTAAGTGTTTTTCAAACTGCTCAAAATTGCGGACAATCTAAGGGCGGAGCTTACTGGTCAACGTGATAGATGTGTTCCTCATGAGTCAAGGCACATGTGTAAGCAGGTTTAATGGCTGTCGGCCAAACGAGGCATGACTTTTGCCTGTTTAAAGTTTGCATTTTCAAAAAATCGCTATAGCGCCCCCCTTTGACCAATTGGAGTAAGATTGGTTTCAGTGATATTTGGAATGACCCTCAACATTACCACAAAGATTCAAATAAATGTGAGTCTGCATGTATGTGTTAGGGGCAGATGAATAATTGTCATATAACTGCAATATTCATTGGCTCATTAAAGCTTCATTTTTTGACCTATGAAAAATATTTTGCATCAGTTTGTCGGCATAGGTCTAAAGTTCATGTGTAAAAAGTTTCGTGCAGATTACTCAAAAATCCCAGGAGGAGATAGGTTTTAACAGTTTTTCATATAATTCAAAATGGTGGGAGATCTAAAGGTCAGAGGTCAAAAGTCAGAGTGTGAAAGTTGTTCATCATGAGTAGACGCATATGTGTATTGAAGTTTCATGGCTGTAGGTCAAACAGGGCATGAGTTGTACCTGTTCAAAGTTGGCATTTTCAATTGAGTGCTATAGCGCCACCTTTGGACGAAAGATTGTGAGAATTATTTCTTGATAGTTTTTCATGACCATCTATCATATGGCAGAGTTTCGTAAAAAGCGTATGCACGGTTAAGCCAGAACTGCGAAAAGTGGCAGAAGAAAAAATAAAGGGAACATTCAAAATGGTGGGCGATCTAAAGGTCAGAGGCCAAAAGTCAGACCACGAAAGTTGTCGGGCATGAAGAGACGCATGTGTGTATCGAAGTTTCATGGTTGTAGGTCAAACAGGGCATGAGTTGTACCTGTTCAAAGTTGGCACTTTCAATTGAGTGCTATAGCGCCACCCTTTGACGAATGAGTGTGAGAATTATTTCTTGGTAGTTTTTCATGAGCATCTACCATATGGCCGAGTTTCGTAAAAAGCGTATGCACGGTTAAGCCAGAACTGCCCAAAACAAGTATTTTTCAAACTACTCAAAATTGCGGACAATCTAAGGGCGGAGCTTACTGGTCAAAGTGATACGTGTGTTCCTCATGAGTCAAGGCACAAGTGTAACCAAGTTTCACGACTTTCGGCCAAACGAGGCATGACTTATGCCTGTTTAAAGTTTGCATTTTCAAAAAATTGCTATAGTGCCCCCCTTTGGCCAATTGGAGTAAGATTGGTTTCAGTGATATTTGGAATGACCCTCTACATTTCTGCAAAGTTTCAAAGAAATGTGAGTCTGCATGTGTGTGTTAGGGGCAGATGAATAATTTTCATAAAACTGCAATATTCATTGGCTCATTAAAGCTTCATTTTCTTACCTATGGAAAATATTTTGCATCGGTTTGTTGGCATAGGTCCAAAGTTCATGTGTAAAAAGTTTCGTGCAGATTACTCAAAAATCCCAGGAGATAGGTTTTAACTGTTTTTCATAGCATTCAAAATGGTGGGAGATCTAAAGGTCAGAGGTCAAAAGTCAGAGTGTGAAAGTTGTTCATCATGAGTAGATGCATGTGTGTATTGACGTTTCATGGCTATAGGTCAAACAGGGCATGAGTTGTACCTGTCCAAAGTTGGCATTTATCAATTGAGTGCTACAGTATAGCGCCACCTTTGGACGAAAGATTGTGAGAATTATTTCTTGATAGTTTTTCATGACCATCTATCATATGGCCGAATTTCGTAAAAAGCGACAGCACGGTTCAGCCAGAACTGCGAAAAGTGGCAGAAGAAGAAGAAACAGAAATATAGCTGCAAGCAGCGATTATACGGGGCCAGTGAATGAAGAGAGAGAGAGAGAAACGGAATAGATTGAAGAGAGAGAGAGAGAGAGAGACATGGAAACGGAATAGATTGAAGAGAGAGAGAGAGACAGACATGGAAACAGAATAGGATAATTCCTTTAACAAGTCCGTTTATGAAAGTCCTTGGCCATGTTTCCAATGAGGGCTTGTGAGCAATTAGGGGTTAAGAGTCTTGCTCAGGGAGATATTTCATTTCATCGACACATTTGCTGGCCTGGCCTGGAATCGTACCTGGGGCAACCAGGGCCTCTGGCTCTCTAGGCGGGCTCACTAACCACTCAGCTATGGCCGCCCCCATAGATTGAAGAGAAGAGAGAGAGAGACATGGAAACGGAATAGATTGAAAAGAGAGAGAGAGAGAGAGAGAGAGAGAGAGAGAGAGAGAGAGAGAGAGAGAGAGAGAGAGAGAGAGAGAGAGAGAGAGAGAGAGAGAGAGAGAGAGAGAGAGAGAGAGAGAGAGAGAGAGAGAGAGAGAGAGAGAGAGAGAGATTAAACGGAATAGATTGAAGAGAGAGAGAGACATGGAAACAGAATAGATTGAAGAGAGAGAGAGAGAGAGACAAGGAAACGTAATAGATTGAAGAGAGAGAGGGATGGAAACTGAATTGATTGATTGGACATCTCAATCTATTTCCAATAACAGGAATCGAACCCTCAACCTTCGGATTGCCAGGCTGCAACACTACCTATAGTGCTATAGCTTTGTCAAGGCTGAGGTTGTCTGTTGAAGACAATAAACTCTTGCCTTCTGTCATGAACCAAGCCCCTGTTTCACTAACACTAAGATCACTCGTTCACAAACCATTTACCAATAGAGAAATTGTATGTCTCCTCGCAACCGAAAACAGTGAAAGCAGCCGATCTACAAGCTCAGAAACACGTTGCTATCTGAAAAGTTTTGAGATTGTAGCTATTTTCAGAATGAAGTATGTCATACATTGCAAAAACATACCCTCTCAAATAAGCATTTCATGTTATCTTTAACAATTGCAAATGTATTCATTGATACAGTCTTGGTGTTCGCAATGCACTTCAAATGACATCTGCACCAAGTGAGGCTTCAACCGGCAACCTTGAGGTTGTGAGGCATTCATTTAAGGGGGAAGCCATTGGACCAACAGACCTGGTCTAGTGAAAACGGAGGTCATACAGATAATACCATTTGACGCAAATAGCTGAAAAATCCTGGGTTTAAGTTGTGGTAAATGATGAGGCATAAACTGCGGTCAGCAGGCTGGTAGTTAACTTGTTATAATGTAGAGGAGAAGAGGAGAAGACGTCTGGACCAAGGTTTCCCACAGCATTCATTTATTCAGAGCAGAGCAACAGCAGCATTCATTTATTCAGAGCAGAGCAACAGCAGCAAACAGCATAGCATCATCTCAGAGAACCAAGGAGCCAGAGATCCCTGCAGCCTGACGGCCTGGCAGTACTTGTCCTGACTGGTCATTTCATTCACTGTTTTATACACTGTAGCTAGCTCACCCTCTCATTACAATACAAACAAATGGCTCATGCGGGGTGGGGGTCAGTGAGAGCCCCCACCAGTTGGTCAATGTCTTTGATCACTGCCTCTGTATGTGTGAAGAAGCCAGACCTGGCGTCTCCAGGCTAAACAAAAGGCATGTAAATATAGACTTCACAGCTGTCTGATGCCCTGATTACCTATGCGAACACCAGTCTGTGTCACACACACACTATGATTTTTACTTTTAGCAAGGTTACATTTCTATCTAATGTTTTACTTTAGCCTTTAGTATATTATTTCCTCTGCTTTTACCTACATACTGGTACATTAAATATAGCAAATGAGGGCTAATATACGACAAAGTGTTTTTCAAACTGCTCAAAATTGCGGACAATCTAAGGGCGGAGCTTACTGGTCAAAGCGATAGATGTGTTCCTCATGAGTCAAGGCATATGTGTAAGCAAGTTTCACGACTTTCGGCCAAACGAGGCATGACTTATGCCTGTTTAAAGTCTGCATTTTAAAAAAAATGCTATAGCGCCCCCCTTTGGCCAATTGGAGTAAGATTGGTTTCAGTGATATTTGGAATGACCCTGTACATTTCTGCAAAGTTTCAAAGACATTTGAGTCTGCATGTATGTTTTAGGCACAGATGAATAATTGTCATAAAACTGCAATAGTTAAAATCTATCTCCTCCTGGGATTTTTGAGTAATCTGCACAAAACATTTTACACATGAATTTAGGACCTTTGCCGACAAAGTGATGCAAAATATTTTCCATAGGTGAAAAAATGCAGAAGTTAGGAGAGTCAATATCACCATAAGGTACATTTGGGCCTTAGCTTTTCTTTTTTTTTTAAACTGTGATTTTCCATTTAACTTTTTACTCATTGTATTAAGTGGATGTTGTACAGTTAGAAATGCATGTTGGTCAAGCTCCCACACTTTTTATGAATTAACTGTAATATATGTCAACAGTAAAATATGTCCACCCTGTCAGGAAAAATGCAAAGGGTGGACCTTTTGGGTCAGTTTTAGGATTTAATTGGCACATGCTGGACCTTCTGTTAGCAACTTAGCTCAGTTAGCAAGGTGACTCTATACTTTTTAACAGATATATTTCAAATTTCAGAAAAGTTTTTATATTCATTGATATTTCAGTATGACAGAGTGGACATGCTAAGCTTGACAACATACAACTACACACATAAACTATGAAAAATACAATATATATAAGTGTAAATATTTACTGGCAACTTGCCACAGCTTCAGCCTCCATTGAAGTAAGACAGGAAGAAGACAACAAGGGAACTTAAACTTAAGTAAGTTTCTTAAAGGGCCAGTTTACCCCCAGATGACAGGGTGGACAGCAATGTCAGGGGGACACAAAAAATGTTCAATATGATTATAAAAACAGACTATATCATATGATTTATGATCAAAATGACTTGTTTTATCAAATAAGGTGTTGTGGACAATAAAACAAATAAAATAACCACTTATTAGACACACTGTAGTTAGCAGAGTGGTGTGTGGGACATGCCAAAACCATATACATCCAATGTTACAGATCTGTATAAAATGAAGGAAACACATTTCCAGAGACTCATCATTGTACTGATAAGTGTGTAAATGTTTGGCCATTCATAATAAGACCTCAGAGTTTCATTATTTTGTTACATTTTCATGATATTTGAGTGATTGTGGTGAGGACACCCAAATGTACCTTATGGTGATATTGACTCAGGAGCCAATTGCTGTTTTTCATATAATTCGAAATGGTGGGCGATCTAAAGGTCAGAGGTCAAAAGTCAGACCACGAAAGTTGTCGGGCATGAAGAGACGCATGTGTGTATTGAAGTTTCATGGTTGTAGGTCAAACAGGGCATGAGTTGTACCTGTTCAAAGTTGGCACTTTCAATTGAGTGCTATAGCGCCACCCTTTGACGAATGAGTGTGAGAATTATTTCTTGATAGTTTTTCAAGACCATCTACCATATGGCCGAGTTTCTTAAAAAGCGTATGCACGGTCAAGCCAGAACTGCCAAAAACAAGTGTTTTTCAAACTGCTCAAAATTGCGGACAATCTAAGGGCGGAGCTTACTGATCAAAGTGATACATGTGTTCCTCATGAGTCGAGGCACATGTGTAAGCAAGTTTCACGACTTTCGGCCAAACGAGGCATGACTCATGCCTGTTTAAAGTCTGCATTTTCAAAAAATTGCTATAGCGCCCCCCTTTGGCCAATTGGAGTAAGATTGGTTTCAGTGATATTTGGAATGACCTTCAACCTTTCTGCAAAGTTTCAAAGAAATGTGAGTCTACATGTGTGTGTTAGGGGCAGATGAATAATTTTCATAAAACTGCAATAGTTAAAATCTATCTCCTCCTGGGATTTTTGAGTAATCTGCACGAAACTCTTTACACATGAACTTTGGACCTCTGCCGACATAATGATGCGAGCGATTTTTTCTAAGTGAAAAAATGCAGAAGTTAGGAGCCAATGACTGTTTTTCATATAATTCAAAATGGTGGGAGATCTAAAGGTCAGAGGTCAAAAGTCCCCAGGTGAAAGTTGTTCATCATGACTAGACGCATGTGTGTATCGAAGTTTAATGGCCGTGGGTCAAACAGGGCATGAGTTGTACCTGTTCAAAGTCAATTGAGTGAAATAGCGCCACCCTTTGGCCGATGGTTGTGAGAATTATTTCTTGATAGTTTTTCATGACCATCTACCATATGGCCGAATTTCGTAAAAAGCGACAGCACGGTTCAGCCAGAACTGCCAAAAGGGGGAGAAGAAAAAAGAAGCCAATAATAAAACAGGTACAGAGCTGAGAGCTCTGTCCCCGTAATAATGCCAATCTTAAAACAGGTCCAGAGCTGAGCTCTGGCCCCGTAATAATGCCAATAACAAAACGGAGACATGCTGGAAGCCTGTCCCCGTAAAAATAGTAGATCTTGTAGATCGGCTATTTTCTAATGGCCGAAATGTATAAAGGGCTGAAGTAGTTAATGTATATGTCTTGTAATAATAATCACAATCTAAATAGTAACTAGTGACTAAAGTTGTCAAAGAATTGTACAAGAGTAAAAACACAATGAACGCATCATGTGTCATTTTAAGATGTCTTCGGCCATTCAAAAATAGCAGATCTACCAGCTCATGAGCTTGTAGATCTGATATTTTTGGAAAAATGTTGAACATTTGTGCAAATCGTTGAATGTATATATTTTTTAAAGAAAACATTTGTAACTCAAGTCTTTGCTTCTGGGGGGTCCCTGGAACAACATATTTTGAGTTGGGGGTCTTTGGCCAAATACATATCTAAAAATGTTTTCTAAATCCTAACAGTATTTTTGCTATATCAGTGTTGCTACAACTTTTCCATGTCAAGGACCCCCATAATGTATTTGGCTGCATTGGCTATTTTCAAACAATTTTGTACTTTTACTTTTCGTACATTAAGTATATTTTGATGCCAATAATTTGGTACTTTTACTCGAGTAACATTTTGAACACAGGCCTTTCCTACTTGTAACAGAGTATTTAAAATATCTGAGTACTTCTTCCACCACTGACAGTATACCTTGAGGGAAGTGTTTGGTGCTTCTCTCCTGGGCGAAGCTGACTCAACACCTCCTTACTGGCGGGGGTCTGTGGTGGGACATCCAGGGGGTCTGGACACACACACACACACACACACACACACACACACACACACACACACACACACACACACCCGCACACACACACACACACACACACACACACACACACACAAACGCGATCAGAACAACATCACCTCTCCTCCTCTCCACTGCCCGACTCTGCGGTTTAACATCTTTTCTTCTAGTTCCTCATTCTCATGAACATCATTCAACCACAACGTGTATATTCTGCACTGACAGAAGCTAGAAGTGACCACAGTTTCCCTGTAGCTTCATAATCTCCTCGAAAGTTACGCGCACGCAACAGTCCAAGAAACAACACCAAAAACGTTTCATAACATTAAAATGTGAGTGCATGCATCACTGGCAATGGTGGAAAGAAACTAAATATGTGTACTTAAGTACTGTACTTACTGTAAGTCAAATTTTGAGTTACTGTTTACTTCGTCGCATCGCGACGCGTTGTGAGCTTGTAGATCTGCTATTTTCAAACATTTTAGTACTTTTACTTTTGGTACTTTAAGTATATTTTGAAGCCAATACTTGTGTACTTTTACTAAAGTAACATTTTGAACACAGGCCTTTTACTTGTAACAGAGTACTTCTACATTGTGGTATTGATACTCTTACTTGAGTAAAACATTTCAGTACTTTTTCCACCACCGATACCTGGATATAAGTCTTGTATCAACTTTGATTCTACTGTATATACACAATTATATGTAATGGGGGGGTCACGGCCTGAAAAGTTAATCTATGCCTCTGTCATAGATGACTGACATCATGACTGATGTCTCAGTCTGGTCACATGAAGTCAGAGCCACAGCGTTCCCATGGATCCTGAAATTCACATTATTTACTAGTTTATATGTTTATAGATATCGTTGCTGTCGGGCAGAAAGCTCTTATTATCTACATATTCTAACTTTTTGTGTTTATTCGTAAATTATCGCCCTACTTGATCACACTACAGCGTCACAAAAGTAGTAGATCTGCTACTTTTACTATTTTTTTATTTGAATCCTGAAAAGTAATAGTTCTGGACATATGAGGTTTCCACCCGACAGAGACTATATAATACTGAATGGACAACATACAGTTTGATCAAACACTAAAATATTTCACGATAAACCTGAAACCTGCAGAATGTGAATGAAGAACTGTACATTATTATCTATGGAATTACATACTGAGAACAAATGGAGAGTGAATTAAGTGAAATAATAATAATAAATATAGCTGCAAGCAGCGATAATACGGGGCCAGTGAATAGAGAGAGAGAGAGACATGGAAACGGAATAGATTGAAGAGAGAGAGAGTGACATGGAAACAATAGATTGATGAGAGAGAGAGAGATGGAAACATAATGGTTTGATTGGACATCTCAACCTACTGCCATTAACAGGATTCGAACTCTCAACCTTCAGACTAATAGGCTGCAACACTATCTATAGTGCTATAGCTTTGTCCAGGCTGATATTGTCTGTTGAAGATCATAAACTCTTGCCTTCTTTCATGAACCAAGCCCCTGTTTCACTAACACTAAGATCACTCGTTCACAAACCATTTACCAATGAAGAAATTGTACATCTCCTCAGAACCAAAACTAGTGAAAGTAGCCGATCTACAAGCTCACAAACCATGAAAAGTTGTGAGATTGTAGATCAGCTATTTTCAGAATGAAGTATGTCATACGTTGAAAAAACGTCCTCTCAAATAAGCATTTCAGGTTATCTTTACCATTTGCACATGTATTCATTGATACAGTCATGTTGTTTGCAATTCAACTTAAATTAAGCCTGCATCAAGTGAGGCTTGAACTGGCGACCTTGAGATTGTGAGGCATTCATTTAAGGGAGACGCCATTGGCCCAACAGACAAGTAACTGTGAAAAAGGAGATCACACAGATGATACAGTTTCACGCAAATAGCTGAAAAATCCTGGGTTTAAGTGTTTTTCAAACTGCTCAAAATTGCGGACAATCTAAGGGCGGAGCTTACTGGTCAAAGCGATAGATGTGTTCCTCATGAGTCAAGGCACAAGTGTAAGCAAGTTTCACGACTTTCGGCCAAACGAGGCATGACTTATGCCTGTTTAAAGTATGCCTTTTCAAAAAATTGCTATAGCGCCCCCTTTTGGCCAATTGGAGTGAGATTGGTTTCAGTGATATTTGGAATGACCCTGTACATTTCTGCCAAGTTTCAAAGAAATGTGAGTCTGCATGAATGTTTTAGGCACAGATGAATAATTTTCATAAAACTGTAATAGTTAAAATCTATCTCCTCCTGGGATTTTTGAGCAATCTGCACGAAACATTTTACACATGAACTTTGGACCACTGCCTACAAAAATTTCCAACGGATTTTCCATAAGTGAAAAAATGCAGAAGTTAGGAGCCAATGACTGTTTTTCATATAATTCAAAATGGTAGGCGATCTAAAGGTCAGAGGTCAAAAGTCAGACCACGAAAGTTGTCGGGCATGAAGAGACGCATGTGTGTATCGAAGTTTCATGGTTGTAGGTCAAACAGGGCATGAGTTGTACCTGTTCAAAGTTGGCACTTTCAATTGAGTGCTATAGCGCCACCCTTTGACGAATGAGTGTGAGAATTATTTCTTGATAGTTTTTCATGAGCATCTACCATATGGCCGAGTTTCGTAAAAAGCGTATGCACGGTTAAGCCAGAACTGGCAAAAACAAGTATTTTTCAAACTGCTCAAAATTGCGGAAAATCTAAGGGCGGAGCTTAATGGTCAAATCGATACGTGTGTTCCTCATGAGTCAAGGCACATGTGTAAGCAAGTTTCACGACTTTCGGCCAAACGAGGCATGACTTATGCCTGTTTAAAATCTGCCTTTTCAAAAAATTGCTATAGCGCCCCCTTTTGGCCAATTGGAGTAAGATTGGTTTCAGTGATATTTGGAATGACCCTGTACATTTCTGCAAAGTTTCAAAGAAATGTGAGTCTGCATGTATGTTTTAGGCACAGATGAATAATTTTCATAAAACTGTAATAGTTAAAATCTATCTCCTCCTGGGATTTTTGAGCAATCTGCACGAAACGTTTCACACTTGAACTTTGGACCACTTTCTACAAAAATTTCCAACGGATTTTCCATAAGTGAAAAAATGCAGAAGTTAGGAGCCAATGACTGTTTTTCATATAATTCAAAATGGTGGGAGATCTAAAGGTCAGAGGTCAAAAGTCAGAGTGTGAAAGTTGTTCAGCATGAGGAGACGCATATGTGTATCCAAGTTTCATGGCTGTAGGTCAAACAGGCCATGAGTTGTACCTGGTCAAAGTTGGCATTTTCAATTGAGTGCTATAGCGCCACCTTTGGACGAAAGATTGTGAGAATTATTTTTTGATCGTTTTTCATGACCATCTACCATATGGCCGAGTTTCGTAAAAAGCGACAGCGCGGTTCAGCCAGAACTGCGAAAAGTGGCAGAAGTGACAGAATAATGCGAATAACAATACGTGTCCAGAGCAGAGCTCTGGCCCCGTAATAATAACAATAAATGTAATAATAATAATAATAATGATGATCCGGTCAGTTCCTCCTCCATGAACTCACCCTTCACAGCGCTCCCAGCAACCGCCTCTTCCTCGTGCCTGCTGACCGGAGCCGTGCGGGGGCTGCTGGAGGGCAGGATGAAGAAGTAGTACGGCAGCCAGGGCCGCATTAAGACCCCACAGGGCCGTGGAACACCACAAAATCAAAGGCCCCCCAGTGGCGTAATTTCACGCACATGCACGCGCGCTGCGGGTCTAATTCGGGTCTAATTCGGTCTAATTCGGGTCTAATTCGGTCTAATTCGGTTCTATTTGACCAATATAAATCAACATTTTTTCTTTAAATACACAAAAATTAAATACACAATTCTCACAGGGCCCTGCAGGCTGCGGGCCGTGGAACACAAGTTCCACTAAGTTCCGCGGTAAATGCGGCCCTGATGGCAGCGGTACTCCGTACTCACCAGGGAAAATGGCCTCCACGTACCACGCCACCAGGCAGTACAGCAAGGCGTCCAGTAGCAGCAACCCCAGGACCTCGGCAGAAAGTATTTTCAGGTGGGGGTCTGCAGCCAAATGCATGTCAATTTGGGGGTCCTTGACATGAAAATGTTTGAGACGGGTCTGAAATTACAATCTAACCCAAACGGACCCGGTTGAGTTGAAGCCCAAGCCCCATACCTACCCCATAACCCCCACGGTACCCCCCAAGGTATTCTTTACTTCATTCTCTCAATTTTGTTTCTGTGTGTGATTTCCTGTGATTTCTGTGTGCAGCAATCACACACAGGTGTGACTGCAGGCAGAGCCATGCAGTCATGCCTTATATGGGGATTGGTGGGGCCACTGGGGCGGCTCCCTATGGTAATTAGGATGAACTGGCACACCCCTTCAAGTTACGAGGATTGGGATTCATCATCATCAAGAACATAGTTACGAACAATTCTGCCTTTTAAGAACGTTTCATGAATCTGACTCAACTTCTCTTAGGAATTCACTTAGGAAGAAATGTTAGAAAAACATTTAGAACTTATTGCTGCATGAGGCCCATTGTTATGAGTAACAGTTAGTTCGGTCTCTCAGTTGAACTGTTGTTAAAAAAAATCCTATTACTTTAATTGAAATGCCCACGCTGTGGTGTATATCCGGGCTTGGCCAGCACACGATCACTCCACTTGCCGCCAAACTTGCCACATACTATTTATCAGTGCTCTGGATAATACCTAGGCTTCTTTCCCCACCTTCAATGTACTTACATATTGTACTTTTATTTTATTTTATTTTTTTAGATTTTTTTTGTGGCTTTTTATAGCTTTATTTGGAGAGGGATAGTGAAAGTAGGCTGACAGGAAATGGGGAGAGAGATGGGGGAAGACACGCAGCAAAGGCCGTCGGGAACGGGACGCGAACCCGCGGCACGCTGTCTGTTAAGGGATTTCAACCAGGGTGCCTGGACCGCGACGCCACGGCCCAGGCCACATATTGTACAGTTAATATAAAACTACATTATTTTTATTCAGGCACATTTTAGTCACTTTTTTTTGGCCCGCTAGGACCCTACTGTTACCAAGGTTTCCGATGCTTAGCGGCAAACCACCCAATTTGGAGCACGATGCCAGTGTGAAATTGCCTTAAGGGAGGATGGGTGCAGGCGGACGAACCACATTGTCAAATCAGTCAGCCATATATGGCCATAAACGGGACAAGAAATTGCCTTAAGGGAGGATGGGCAGGCGGACGAACCACATCTTCAAATCAGTCAGCCATATATGGCCATAAATGGGACAAGGACTGACATATAGAGATCTCCATATATGGCCATATCAGTTGGATCTCTGGTGCAACGTAGCTGTGAGGGACGCGAAGCGTCCCGAACCTCTAGTCAGTGTAAGTCATATACCCCGTAGCTCATTAGCTGTCATTAGCTGTCTCTCGGAGAGACCATTCTGAGGAATACTTCCTCCATGGTGGTTACAGAAGCTCCATAGCTGGCGATGCCCAACTTCTCCCTGTTCACCTCCCCAACTTCTCCCTATTCACCTCCAGCTCAGCAACCAGCAACTCAAACCTGTCGGTGCTCTCCTTAGGCAATATGTAGGAGAGTTCCGCCCCCACGTTGCTCTCGTTGCTCTCCAGCGTGGCGTTAGTGATGTGCATGTGGACCAGATGGGTGATCTCAGACACGTTACAGAGAGCGTCTTTCACAATAACCATGTGGTAACCGGTCCGTATTTGTTCTCGAGGATGAGAGGCGAGCCTCAGCACTTCAGCTCTCCTCCAGCAATGAGGCAATGGCAGTTAAAGCAATGAGGCAATGAGGATGCCTATAAGGATGCCTACGTACAGGCAAAGGCAAGGCAATTTCCAACACGGTCACCAGGAGTACAACTGACACAGCCTTAACTTCTATGTTGTAGAATAGAAACCATGTTAAGCTCTCTCTCTCTCTCTCTCCTTCCAGCCATGAACAGTAATCACCAGTTTTCCAGTCCTCTTGAGGAAGACTCTTATCTATAACTTCTCACCTGTCTTCAGAAGACATCAACAAATGTTCATGTAGAAATTAAAGAATATTATGAGAATTTCATACGGGGGCGTGCCCCTGCACACCCGTTCCCCCCCTCCCCACACCCGCCCCAGGGCACAGGACTGGGTAGTACAAACGAAAAAAGAAAAAAAAAACATCAGTTCAATCCACCAGTCCTTTCATCGTATGATCCACTCACTTATGTCCATGTATTCACGTTAAGGTCCAGAAGATAAAGTAGTGTCATACAAATTTACTGAGAAAGTATTCCAAGAAAGAAAAAAATGTTTAGTCTATGAGGGGGGAAAGAAAAATATCATATTTCATCCTGAATGGCTAAGATTGGCTTCTAAAGTTTGCAGAGTTCTCCGTTTACGACCAAGATGCCTCAAATCATGAACACAGCGATTTCCGTGAAATGCATGCACATTCCCTACTAGGCAGAGGAAGAAATGCCACTTGAAAATGTTCAAATCAGCTATAAGAGGCCAATTTGTGTCTTTACCTCTAACTGCACCGATCTGTGTAAAATGTTGTGTGCACACTCACCAAAGAAAAACGTTTACCCTGCATTTATCACATCTGCCTTCTATAGCGCCACCAGAGGCCGACTTATGTAAAACAATTATTTTGATATTCCTCCTTCAGATTTTATCCAAATTTCACACAAATCTGTACACATTATCTCTACAGTCAAGTGATCAAGACGGATCTGTCTGATTTTTGTTGCCAGACCCAAGAGGTCGGGCTTACATGAGGCTTTGTATCTGTTTTCTCCATACATGGGCATGGTCACTTTGTCCCCCGGCCCCAGCCAAAAAAGTCTGTCCCCCTTTCGTCATAGAAGGGACATAGAAGGGACACACGTCATGCAAAGCCCGGCCATTCAGATTTCAACCACTAGGGGTCTGGCAGTACCAGGTCTCCTGGTTCCCTTGTTCATATTCCATCCTTATTTGCGAATTCCGAGCATTGCTGGCCCACAATGACCTACCTGACCTGGCGGAGACCTGTGCTCCGAGGAGCTCTTTTTCGAGTTTAATATATTTGCCAGACTTAAGGGGTCGGGCTTACATGAGGCTTTGTATCTGTTTTCTCCATACATGGGCATGGTCACTTTGTCCCCCGGCCCCAGCCAAAAAAGTCTGTCCCCCTTTCGTCATAGAAGGGACATACGTCATGCGAAGCCCTGTCCTCCTCTGTGCAGTGCTGGAACTAGGCAAAGCCGAGGAACACTTGCTCCAGCGATATCTGGCTCACACAGTCGTCTTCAACACAGTACTTCACTTTGGCCGCCTCCATTGTCCCAAACACCTGTTGACGACCACCTCCTTCTCCTCCTCCAGGTCCACCTCTACGTCGTGCACCACCTTTGCCGGCAGGGTGCAGCTGCTGCCAAACTTGCTTTTGAGATACTGGGGACTGCCTAGACACTTCAGCTGACCGTTGACCATAACAGCCAGCCTGGTGCACAGGGCTTCACACTCCTCCGTGGTGACCACGGCCTTGCCGAACTCACGGGCACGCGTGATGGCTTCCCACAACAGTCGTCTAGCCACGGGGTCCATACCGGTGGATGGCTCATCCAGGAAGATGACCGGAGGCCCTTCAATCAGAGCCAAGCTTCCTCTTGTTGCCGCCGCAGTGGCGTAGAACTGCTGAATGCATAATCTGAGCCCTGTGTTGAGCTTCATGTTGGAGAAGTCCTCTGAGCTGAACATCCGGCTGTCTGTGAGGTCTGTGTTGTCCGTTATTCCACCGGTGCTGCCGGTGTTATCTGTGGTCTGCTGAGAGCGCCTCCCGCGTTGGTACTGCAGTGCGGGCATCTGAATGGCATGGATGTCCAAACTGGAATCCACCAGTTTCCCCATTTTAGGGATACTTCCTCCATGGTGGTTACAGAAGCTCCATAGCTGGCGATGCCCAACTTCTCCCTGTTCACCTCGAGCTCAGCAAACAGCAACTAAAACATGTCGGTGCTCTCCTTAGGCAATATGTAGGACAGTTCCGCTCCCACGTTAATCTCCAGCATGGCGTTAGGGACATGCATGTGGACCAGATGTGTGATATCAGACACGTTACAGAGAGCGTCCTTCACAATTACCATGAGGTAACCGGTCCATATTTGTCCTTGAGGAAGAGAGGCGAGCCGCAACACTTCAGCTCTCCTCCGGCCAAGATGGCCACGCGGTCGCCCTGTTGCTCGGCCTCGTCCATTAAGTGCGTGATGATCAAGATGGTGCGCCCGTGCTTCTGCCCCTGCAGCAGGTCCCAGGTGGCGCGTCGCGCCGACGGGTCCATGCCCGTGGTGGGCTCGTCCAGCATCACCACTTTGGAGTCGCCGGTCAGGGCAATGCCAACCGACAGCTTTCTCATCATGCCACCAGAGAGGGTCTTTGTGCGGGCATGGCGCTTGTCCTCCAGGTTTAGGATTCCGATGATGTGATCCACTTCAGCCGGGATCCGGTCTCTGGGGAAGCCTTTCAGTTGTGCGTAGAAGAGCAGGTGCTCGCTGACTGTCAGGTTATCAAACAGGATGTTGTGTTGAGGACAGAGACCCAGGCTGCGGCGGATCAGAGCCATATCATGACAGATGTCATAACCGTTGATGTAAGCCCGTCCACTGGTGGGCGGGAACAGACCGGTCAGCAAGGACAGCAGGGTTGTCTTTCCGGCCCCGTTGTGACCCAGCAGTACGGTGATCTGTCCCTCAAACATATTTACCGTGAGGTCCCGTACAGCCTGCAGCGTCTCGTTTCCCACTTTGAATTCCTTGGTTAGATGTTTGATCTTGACCCCGGAGACCAGTCCGGTCGGTTCCTCCTCCATGAACTCACCCTTCACAGCGTTCCCAGCGACCTCCTCTTCCTCTTTCCCGCTGACGGGAGCGGTATGGGGGCTGCTGCGCCAGTAGGAGGGCAGGATGAAGAAGTAGTATGGCAGCGGTACTCCGTACTCGCCAGGGAAAACGGCCTCCATGTACCACGCCACCAGGCCGTACAGCAAGGTGTCCAGCAGCAGCATACCCAAGACCTGGGCCAGGGACAATGACTTGACCTCAGGGCGACCAGGTTGCCCCTTCGATTCAAACAGGTTGTCCCACTGGATTCCCGTGCCTTTGGCTTCAAACCTATAAATGAGGTCGACTCCCATAGCCATGGCCACGTTGGAAAGAAGGCAGGCAGATGTCTTCTGGGCATTGGTCATCTTGGGCACAAGGTTCAGGATTGGTTGAAGCAAGTAGGTCAGGATATAGATAAAGCCGCTTGCTATTGCTGCTAATTTGGACTTTGAAAAGAAGGTACTGATCATGAAGCTGAAGTTGATGGTGGCTACAGCAAAGACCAGCAGGAAGACAAATACCAGTGTGGGGTCACTGTTGTGCAGAACAGCACACTTTTGACAGACACGACCGCCGCGTTTGTCGCAGCCAGGACAATCACTAACAGGAATGGACAAGAGCAGAGTGATGAAGAAGACGGAGATGGAGAGGCTGAGGAGGTACGTGAGGAACCAGGCGCTCCAGTGGAGCCAGTTGCTGAGACCCATTATGCGCATGTACTCCTTGAGCCTATTCTCCTTCTCCTGCACCAAGGCCACTACTATGAAAGCCGAGGTGTAGCTTAAGCTGAGCACCAGCAGCAGTGGCAGAAAAGTTATATATTTTCCACCACCCATATAAGCTTGGATGACTGAGAACAGCACAGGCAAGGCCATTTCCAACACAGTCACCAGGATCTGGCGTTTCCGCAGCACATAGTTCTTCCACAGCAGCAAACCAAGCTGCCGTGTGAGACTCATCTTCCGTCCTTTCTGTAATTGTCGCTTCTTCTTTCACTGTCACTCGATCGATAATAAGCTTTATTCATAGCCGACTGACATCACAGACAACGTCAGTATTCTTGTGACGTCAGGCATGTCCATACGGTACTTGAGCACAACTGACACACCCACAACTTCTATGTTGTAGAATAGAAGCCACATTAAGCTCTCTCTCTCTCTCTCTCCCTCTCCCTATCTCTCTCCTTCCAGCCACGAAGAGTAATCACCAGTTCTCCAGTCCTCTTGAGGAAGTCTCTTATTATCTATAACTTCTCTCCTGTCTTCAGAGGTCATCGAAACGTTTTCATGCAGAAATACTACTTTGACTGAACTCACAGCCACAACGTATTTTATTTATAATTTTCGTGTAACCTGTTTTTATGCCAAGCAAGTCATTGAGAGCCTCATGCAGCAATAAGTTCCTAAGGTTTCCTCTTACATTTCTTCCTAAGTGAATTCCTAAGAGAAGTTGAGTCAGATTCATGAAACGTTCTTAAAAGGCAGAATTGTTCGTAACTATGTTCTTGATGATGATGAATCCCAATCCTCGTAACTTGAAGGGTTGTGCCAGTTCATCCTAATTACCATAGGGAGCCGCCCCACCAATCCCCATAGAAGGCATGACTGCATGGCTCTGCTGGGTTGGGTGGGGGGTTATGGGGTAGGTATGGGGCTTGGGCTTCAACTCAACCGGGTCCGTTTGGGTTAGATTGTAATTTCAGACCCGTCTCAAACATTTTCATGTCAAGGACCCCCAATTTGACATGCATTTGGCTGAAGACCCCCACCTGAAAATATTTTCTGCCAGGGAAAATGTTTCAAGATTTATCAAAATGTCTCGAAAATAGCCGATCTACAAGCTCAAAATGGCCAGTAATGGGACGTGTTGTGAGCTTGTAGATCGGCTATTTTCAAACAAAGTATAGGGTTAAAGTGATTAAACTGTTCTTCGTTTTCTGTGGACCCCCTGAAACTCCCTGAAAGACCCCTGGGGGACCACACTTTGAGAACCACTGCTCTAAAGATATGATAAAAATATTATTGTAATTTAAATCCTATATTATACAACTGTAGAAAAGAAACTTCGAGAATTAATTATTTTTGCACAAATATGTCACACTTAAGAAATCAAAGGCCAGCCTAAGAGTGCTCATCAGTGTGTGTAGATTCTGTTCTTACCTGAGAACAGATCATAGCTAAGAAAACATTGGAGTATACCAAAATCTTCTTAAAAACCTCTTAAATGGGTCTAAGAAAAAAAATCCTCTTAAGAAAGTGTACGTAGATTCTGTTCTTACCTAAGAACAGATCACAGCTAAGAAAACATTGGAGAATACCAAAATCTTCTTAAAAACTTCTTAAGTGGGTTTAAGAAGAAATTTCCTCTTAAGTACCGTTGCTGAATGAGGCCCAGCAATGTTTTTATTTACTATGGCAGGATTGGCAAAAGGCAAAGTCACTTGAGCTAAAGATGTAGGGGCTAAAACAGCCTATATGTCAAAGTTTCGAGAAAAAGCAAAACATTCTAAAGACCAGCACACATCTAAAACATTTCTAACACTACAGAGTGCTTTTAGTGCCATTAGTGATTCATTTTCAGTGAGTGGTTAGGTAGGGAAGCTCAGGCAGCCTGATAGGCGGAGTTCAAAATGTACTTGAGTAAAAGCATAAAAATATTGCCATCAAAATGAACTTAAAATACCAAAAAGTTAAAGTACTCATTATGTCCCATTTCAAGCTTTCAAATGTATAACAATCTTTTGAAAATAGTAGATCTTGTTAAGATTTCTTCGGCCATTCAAAAATAGCAGATCTACCAGCTCATGAGCTTGTAGATCTGATATTTTTTGAAAAATCTTGAACTTTGTGCAAATCGTTGAATGTATATATTTTTTAAAGAAAACATTTGTAACTCAAGTCTTTGCTTCTGGGGGGTCCCTGGAACAACATATTTTGAGTTGGGGGTCTGTGGCCAAATACATATCTAAAAATGTTTTCTAAATCCTAACAGTATTTTTGCTATATCAGTGGTGCTCCAATTTTTCCATGTCAAGGACCCCCATAATGTATTTGGCCGCATTGGCTATTTAAAACAATTGTGTACTTTTACTTTTCGTACATTAAGTATATTTTGATACCAATAATTTGGTACTTTTACTCGAGTAACATTTTGAACACAGGCCTTTCATACTTGTAACAGAGTATTTAAAATATCTGAGTACTTCTTCCACCACTGACAGTATACCTTGAGGGAAGTGTTTGGTGCTTCTCTCCTGGGCGAAGCTGACTCAACACCTCCTTACTGGCGGGGGGGGGGGGGGGGGGGGGGGGGGGGTCTGTGTTGGGACATCCAGGGGGTCTGGACACACACACACACACACACACACACACACACACACACACACACACACACACACACACACACACACACACACACACACTAAGAGAAAGGTGGGGGGTGGGGGGGAGAGAGAAAGAGAGAGAGAGAGAGAGAGAGAGAGAGAGAGAGAGAGAGAGAGAGAGAGAGCGAGAGAGAGAGAGAGAGAGAGAGAGAGAGAGAGAGAGGCTCTCAAAGTGCCTTTTGGGTTGTTTGTTTGTTTAGGAGAGTTTGGTTGGAAGGATCTGTAAGAGAAAGCAACATATTCAGAATTACAATGAACAAAGGGAGAAACAGCCCTAAACCAGATATACAGAATCTTATACTTGCCCAAAAACACATCACAATACCTTTAATAGCTGCATACACTGAAATCCTCAGATAAACTCTGAGTGTACAGAACCGAATAGAACAGGGGTCTTCAACGTTTTCAGGCCAAGGACCCCATAGCTGAGAGAGAGATGAAGCAGGGACTCCCTCTAAAATTGTGTTTCAGATTAAACTTTTTTTGTTTACTTTGTCTGCTTTTTCCCCCTCTGCTATTTTTGGCTAATGTTCCCCTCAGAAAAGGAATTATAGGGTTCAAGTGGTTAATGTAAAAAAAAAAATCCTATCACACAAAGATTTGGCGGACCCCCTATAGTAGCTCTGAGGACCCCCTAGGGGTCCCGGACCCCCTGTTGAAGACCCCTGGAATAGACCCTTATAGACCATATCCACACAGCGGCCATATTGCCATTAAGTCAATGAAATGCCACCCCAGTTGCCACAGCAACGCAATGTTAAATTCCAAAATGGCCGCCGTGTGAATATGGACTATGGCAGTGGTTCTGCAAGTTTTTCATGTGAAGCGCCCCAAGTTAATAAGTAACATCTCAGTTTTAAGAAATAGATCCATAAGCTCACAACACGTCACATCGCAATGCGTTGTGAGCTACTTTCGAATATTCCAACAACAACATTAACATCATATACATTTAAATTAAGTGATTAAATAGCTCCTGTTTTAAAAAATATTTATTTAACTCCTGGTACCAGCTTTATAGTTGAATCCTCTGCCCCCCGCCCCCACCCATCTTCTCTTATTCAACTGACCTTTATCCCAACATGTTTTGGATTGCACCTCTGTATGGTATATATATGACTGTTCAATTGAGTACAATGGACCAAAATGTAAACAAGCCCCTGGGGCTTATTGTGTTCATATTTTAGCATAACATTTGACTGTACTACTAGAACTGATTGATTGATGTAATACTTTATTAGCAGTACAGGACAGTAAACTTCTATAGGATTTAAACCACAAGAACGCACTATGGCTCAATGGGATCATTTTGTATCCTATTCATAATAAAACATCCATTTGATTCCATTTGTACACTCAGAATGGGAAACACAAACAATGATTACATTTCGTTTTGCCTTTAGTGTTGTGCAAACAAACATGGCATATAGAATACATAACTACACACAAATGAAGAGGGACACACACAAATAGCCGAGCTCATGTTGTTGTGTTTGTTTGTTATCATGTTAGCTTAGGGTTATGTCCACAGTGAAACAGTTTTAAACTTATACAGACCGACCAACTTGCTACTGTACACACCCCCTAACATGTTAACAACAACCCTGTGTTGTGGTTCTATGATTTAGTGGTGGTGGGGGTGCAGATTTAACATGTATTTCTATTAAATACATGAAAAAGTAACAAGACTTGACTTACCGCGATTGTAGTTGAAAAACAATGCAATGCATCATGGGAGGACCAGACGCACATATCCATACATTGTGACCAGTGTTGCCAGGTCTGCTTATTATAATTTACCCCAAAATTGAATTTGAAAATAGCAGATCTACAAGCTCACAACGTGTCGCATCACGACGCGTTGTGAGCTTGTAGATCTGCTATTTTCAAGCATGTTTGAAGTGCTCATGACTGAGTCATGTGGCCCATAGTTGCTTCTTTTGGGCTTGTTTTCCTAGACCAGTGGTTGCTTGTTTCTCTCACAGAATCTGGCAACGCTGGCAATGACGCTTTAGCAGCCAACTGCCCCCAGAATCAATAGGATTGTTTACGTCCTAAATGTTACAAAAAACATTAAATCGTTTTGAGAAAAAATAAATGCTGCTATTTGTTCCCAAGCGACTGCAAAAGACTGCTGTTATTTGTTTCAAAAGCTTTAAAAGCAAGCCAGAACCTTTACAGAACGTGAAATGTGCCTATAACCATATTTCCGGTCCAGAGCGGATACGGAAACGTTATGTTTGTTTTCACGTATGTGGACGTGGTGAACATCCGGATGCAGTAGGCGGGATTTTATGAGTGCTAGGAATCAAGAAATTACAAATAATTATTTATTGTTAGAATTGTTCATACATTTGGCATTTAAGTGCCAGAATAATTGATTTATGGACAAGCAGATCATTTATATAGATCTATTAGATTAAACTAAATTGTTTTGATCGGATCGTTGCTACTGTCAATCAACTCATACGGAAGTAATGTGACGTGACGTCACGGGTATAGAAAAGTTAAATAAAAGTGTCGTTCTCAACAAATACTCATCGAAAAATTACAAAACTAGTATGTAAATGCTCAGAATATTTACAGGTTTTTGTGGGTGGTGGCGTGTGGTCTGGTGCATTTCAAACAAGCTTCTTAGCGCACGTTTTGAAATGCCAATGCATTATCAATGGCCCGCCTGTGACGGCGCAATGTGTCGTCTTTGGACCTCAATGAATGTCTATGAGTGACCGTGGAAGGCACATAATTACGTCGCTGGCGTCCAACATTATCAATGGCCCGCCTGTTACGGCGCAATGTGTCGTCTTTGGACCTCAATGAATGTCTATGAGTGACCGTGGAAGGCACATAATTACGTCGCTGGCGTCCAGCGACGGCATATGGCTCCGTCGCGGGGTTCTGACAAAAAGGCAACCGGCTACGTTTTCGGAGTGAGACCGTGTTGGTCACGTGAGGCTTGACCAATGTTAGTCCCAGTTTCAGAAAGTGAAAACAAACTCCTCTGGCGGAGACAATAACTAGAAAATGTGCTCCTCGGAGCACAAGTCTCCGCCAGCAGAACCGTGCTATCAGCTGTCATCAACTGTGATATCAGTTTGTACTGGAATGTACTGTTCTTGATTAATCCTGTCTAAGCTATTTATATTACGTATTGTGATGACACCAGTGTGTCTACATAATGTATTGCTCCGCCATTTCTCAGCCATTTCGTGATTATTCCTGTCTTACCTCACTTTGAAAGAGACCAAGACTCTTTCAAAGTGACACATCTATTTATAGGCCGCTATACGTCATGTGTCTCACTAGCCAATCAGAGCACACTCTTTCAACGTATTGTCACGTGTCACGTGAGGCTTGCCCAATGTTATCTTGGCCGAGGGGGGGGGGGACGGAAAGTGAAAACATAGTCTCCTGGCGGAGACAACAATAAATGTAATAATAACTAGAAAATGTGCTCCTCGGAGCACAAGTCTCCGCCAGCAAATATTGGAATTCATTCCAAGATTGGAACTTTGATGATAGGCGTTGCCTTTGCTTCTTCATCAGTTTGCAGACAATGATTAGCTTCTTCAGTTTGCATAATAAGAGCTAGTTGCACTGTGTCATCAACTGTGACTGGAAAGTACTGTTCTTGATTAATCCTGTCTAAGCTATTTATATTGCGTATTGTGATGACACCAGTGTGTCTACATAATGTATTGCTCCGCCATTTCTCAGCCATTTCGTGATTATTCCTGTCTTACCTCACTTTGAAAGAGACCAAGACTCTTTCAAAGTGACACATCTATTTATAGGCCGCTATACGTCATGCGTCTCACTAGCCGATCAGAGCACACTCTTTCAACGTATTGTCACGTGTCACGTGAGGCTTGACCAATGTTAGCTTGGCCGAGGGGGGGGGGACGGAAAGTGAAAACATAGTCTCCTGGCGGAGACAATAATATAAAAATAATTATGATGATCCTCCTCCATGAACTCACCCTTCACAGCGCTCCCAGCAACCGCCTCTTCCTCGTTCCTGCTGACCGGAGCCGTGCGGGGGCTGCTGCGCCAGTAGGAGGGCAGGATGAAGAAGTGGTACGGCAGCGGTACTCCGTACTCACCAGGGAAAACGGCCTCCACGTACCACGCCACCAGGCAGTACAGCAAGGCGTCCAGTAGCAGCAACCCCAGGACCTCGGCAGAAAATATTTTCAGGTGGGGGCCAAATGCATGTCAATTTGGGGGTCCTTGACATGAAAATGTTTGAGACGGGTCTGAAATTACAATCTAACCCAAACGGACCCGGTTGAGTTGAAGCCCAAGCCCCATACCTACCCCATAACCCCCCACGGTACCCCCCAAGGTATTCTTTACTTCATTCTCTCAATGTTATTTCTGTGTGTGATTTCCTGTGATTTCTGTGTGCAGCAATCACACACAGGTGTGACTGCAGGCATGCAGTCATGCCTTATATGGGGATTGGTGGGGCCACTGGGGCGGCTCCCTATGGTAATTAGGATGAAAAACTGGCACACCCCTTCAAGTTACGAGGATTGGGATTCATCATCATCAAGAACATAGTTACGAACAATTCTGCCTTTTAAGAACGTTTCATGAATCTGACTCAACTGCTCTTAGGAATTCACTTAGGAAGAAATGTAAGAGGAAACATTAGGAACTTATTGCTGCATGAGGCCCATTGTTATGAGTAACAGTTAGTTCGGTCTCTCAGTTGAACTGTCGTTAAAAAAAAATCCTATTACTTTAATTGAAATGCCCACGCTGTGGTGTATATCCGGGCTTGGCCAGCACACGATCACTCCACTTGCCGCCAAACTTGCCACATACTATTTATCAGTGCTCTGGATAATACCTAGGCTTCTTTCCCCACCTTCAATGTACTTACATATTGTACAGTTAATATAAAACTACATTCTTTTTATTCAGGCACATTTTTAGCCACTTTTTTTTGGCCCGCTAGGACCCTACCCTACTGCGCATGTGTGACATGGGCGCACACTGTTACCAAGGTTTCCGATGCTTAGCGGCAAACCACCTAATTTGGAGCACGATGCCAGTGTGAAATTGCCTTAAGGGAGGATGGGTGCAGGCGGACGAACCACATTGTCAAATCAGTCAGCCATATATGGCCATAAACGGGACAAGAAATTGCCTTAAGGGAGGATGGGCAGGCGGACGAACCACATCTTCAAATCAGTCAGCTATATATGGCCATAAATGGGACAAGGACTGACAGATAGAGATCTCCATATATGGCCATATCAGTTGGATCTCTGGTGCAACGTAGCTGTGAGGGCCGCGAAGTGTCCGAACCTCTAGTCAGTGTAAGTCATATACCCCGTAGCTCATTAGCTGTCTCTGGGAGAGACCATTCTGCGGAATACTTCCTCCATGGTGGTTACAGAAGCTCCATAGCTGGCGATGCCCAACTTCTCCCTGTTCACCTCCCCAACTTCTCCCTATTCACCTCCAGCTCAGCAACCAGCAACTCAAACCTGTCGGTGCTGTCCTTAGGCAATATGTAAGAGAGTTCCGCCCCCACGTTGCTCTCGTTGCTCTCCAGCGTGGCGTTAGTGATGTGCATGTGGACCAGATGGGTGATCTCAGACACGTTACAGAGAGCTTCTTGTTGGAGAAGTCCTCTGAGCTGAGCATCCGGCTGTCTGTGAGGTCTGTGTTGTCCGTTATTCCACCGGTGCTGCCGGTGTTATCTGTGGTCTGCTGAGAGCGCCTCCCACGCTGGTACTGCAGTGCGGGCATCTGAATGGCCTGGATGTCCAAACTGGAATCCACCAGTTTACCCATTTTAGGGATACTTCCTCCATGGTGGTTACAGAAGCTCCATAGCTGGCGATGCCCAACTTCTCCCTGTTCACCTCCAGCTCAGCAAACAGCAACTAAAACATGTCGGTGCTCTCCTTAGGCAACATGTAGGACAGTTCCCCTCCCACGTTAATCTCCAGCATGGCGTTAGGGACATGCATGTGGACCAGATGTGTGATATCAGACACGTTACAGAGAGCGTCCTTTTTTTTTTTTAAATAATTTTTATCCCACGATTTTGTAACCCACATTTTTTCACCCAGTGCCAATTGCCTATGTAATCCTGGGCACTACCTACCCTCTGCCAGCCTAGGGAGAGCCCAAGCTGAAGCTCATGCCTCCTTCAATGCATGAGGAGCAAGCAGGCCGCTTCTTATCACCCGACAGGGGGGAGTTTCCCTTGTTGGACATAGCGCGTGGAAGGAACACGTTATTCCAACCAGTTCCCTTCTCCTCCATCAGGCGCCCCGGCTGTCAGCGAGCGTCCTTCACAATTACCATGAGGTAACCGGTCCATATTTGTCCTTGAGGAAGAGAGGCGAGCCGCAACACTTCAGCTCTCCTCCGGCCAAGATGGCCACACGGTCGCCCTGTTGCTCGGCCTCGTCCATTAAGTGCGTGATGATCAAGATGGTGCGCCCGCGCTTCTGCCCCTGCAGCAGGTCCCAGGTGGCGCGTCGCGCCGACGGGTCCATGCCCGTGGTGGGCTCGTCCAGCATCACCACTTTGGAGTCGCCGGTCAGGGCAATGCCAACCGACAGCTTTCTCATCATGCCACCAGAGAGGGTCTTTGTCCGGGCATGGCGCTTGTCCTCCAGGTTTAGGATTCCGATGATGTGATCCACTTCGGCCGGGATCCGGTCTCTGGGGAAGCCTTTCAGTTGTGCGTAGAAGAGCAGGTGCTCGCTGACTGTCAGGTTATCAAACAGGATGTTGTGTTGAGGACAGAGACCCAGGCTGCGGCGGATCAGAGCCATATCGTGACAGATGTCATAACCGTTGATGTAAGCCCGTCCACTGGTGGGCGGGAACAGACCGGTCAGCAAGGACAGCAGGGTTGTCTTTCCGGCCCCGTTGTGACCCAGCAGTACGGTGATCTGTCCCTCAAACATATTTACCGTGAGGTCCCGTACAGCCTGCAGCGTCTCGTTTCCCACTTTGAATTCCTTGGTTAGATGTTTGATCTTGACCCCGGAGACCAGTCCGGTCGGTTCCTCCTCCATGAACTCACCCTTCACAGCGCTCCCAGCGACCTCCTCTTCCTCTTTCCCGCTGACGGGAGCGGTATGGGGGCTACTGCGCCAGTAGGAGGGCAGGATGAAGAAGTGGTATGGCAGCGGTACTCCGTACTCGCCAGGGAAAACGGCCTCCATGTACCACGCCACCAGGCCGTACAGCAAGGTGTCCAGCAGCAGCATCCCCAAGACCTCGGCCAGGGACAATAACCTGACCTCAGGGCTACCTGGCGGTCCATGTTTCGAGGTCACCGATTCAAACAGGTTGGACCACTGGATTCCCGTTCCTTTTTGTTCAATCACATTAATGAGATCGACTCCCATAGCCATGGCCACGTTAGAAAGAAGGCAGGCAGATGTCATCTGGGCATCGGTCATCTTGGGCACAAGGTTCAGCATTGGTTGAGGCAAGTAGGTCAGGATATAGATAAAGCCGCTTGCTATTGCTGCTAATTTGGACCGTGAAAAGAAGGTACTGATCATGAAGCTGAAGTTGATGGTGGCTACAACAAAGACCAGCAGGAAGACAAATACCAGTGTGGGGTCACTGTTGTACAGAACAGCACACTTTTGACAGACACGAACGCCGTCTCTGTCTCTCTCGCAGACAGGACAATCACTAACAGGAATGGACAAGAGCAGAGTGATGAAGAAGACGGAGATGGAGAGGCTGAGGAGGTACGTGAGGAACCAGGCGCTCCAGTGGAGCCAGTTGCTGAGACCCATAATGCGCATGTACTCCTTGAGCCTATTCTCCTTCTCCTGCACCAAGGCCACTACTATGAAACCCGAGGTGTAGCTTAAGCTGAGCACCAGCAGCAGTGGCAGAAAAGCTAGAAACTTTCCACCACCCATATAAACTTGGATGGCTGAGAACAGCAAAGGCAGGGCCATTTCCAACACAGTCACCAGGATCTGACGTTTCCGCAGCACATAGTTCTTCCACAGTAGCAAGCCAAGCTGCCGCGTGAGACTCATCGTCCGTCCTTTCTGTAATTGCCGCCTTCTTGTAAACGGTGTAAAGACAGAAATATGTTGTCGCTTCTTCTTTCACTGTCTCTCGATCGATAATAAGCTTTATTCATAGCCGACTGACATCACAGACGACGTCAGTATTCGTGTGACGTCAGGCATGTCCATACAGGACTTGAGCACAACTGACAAACCCACAACTTCTATGTTGTAGAATGGAAGCCACATTAAGCTCTCTCTCTCTCTCTCTCTCTCCCTCTCTCTCTCCTTCCAGCCATGAAGAGTAATCAACAGTTCTCCAGTCCTCTTGAGGAAGTCTCTTATCTATAACTTCTCTCCTGTCTTCAGAGGACATCGAAACGTTTTCATGCAGAAATACTACTTTGACTGAACTCACAGCCACAACGTATTATATTTATAATTTTCGTGTAACCTGTTTTTAGGCCAAGCAAGTCATTGAGAGCAATGTTTTTATTTACTATGGCAGGATTGGCAAAAGGCAAAGTCACTTGAGCTAAAGATGTAGGGGCTAAAACAGCCTATATGTCAAAGTTTCGAGAAAAAGCTAAAAATTCTAAAGACCAGCACACATCTAAAACATTTCTAACACTACAGAGCGCTTTAAGTGCCATTAGTGATTCATTTTCAGTGAGTGGTTATAGGTAGGGAAGCTCAGGCAGCCTGACAGGCGGAGTTCAAAATGTACTTGAGTAAAAGCATAAAAATATTGCCATCAAAATGAACTTAAAATACCAAAAAGTTAAAGTACTCATTATGTCCCATTGCAAGCTTTCAAATGTATAACAATCTTTTGAATATAGCTGCAAGCAGCGATAATACGGGGCCAGGTAATGAAGAGAAAAAAAAGAAAGAAGCAATGATAAGTAATATGCACAATAAGCCGTTGAAACATAGAATACTGAACTTGAGAGAAAGAAGACCATGCAATTAACATGAGGATTTTAAACCCTCACTAACCCTAACCTCAGTAAAACAACGCCTAAGCCTATCCTCAAGACACACTATGTGTTATCCTAATAATGCCAAATCATGATCGCCTCAATACATTGTCGTGGACAGGGATCGAACCAGCAACCTACGGACTCCAAGACTGCCTTTCTTCTCATTGAGCTAGATATATGGCCTCCCTGATAGTGTCTGTTGATATTTATAAGTATTTCCGTTCATTTTGAACCAGGCCTCTGTGTCCCGAACTACTCTAGATCACTGGTTCACAAACCATTTACCAATAAAGGGATTTTTGTGTCTCCTCAGAACGAAAACTAGTGAAAGTAGCCGATCTACAAGTTCACAAAACGTTGCTATCTGAACAGTTGTGAGGTTGTAGATCGGCTGTTTTCAAAATGAAGTATATTATACATTAAAAGAGAGACAAAACTATAAGTAATATGCACAATAAGCCATAGAAGACTGAGCTTAAGGTCATGTTTTCTGCAATTCCACCTCTCACCGAGAGAGAGAGAGAGAGAGAGAGAGAGAGAGAGAAAGAGAGAGAAAGGGGGAATAGATTGAAGAGAGATGGAAGCAGATTGGATTGATTGGACATCTCAACCTATTGCCATTAACAGGAATCGAACCCTCAACCTTCGGATTGACAGGCTGCAACACTACCTATAGTGCTATAGATAAAAGTGAAAAGTGAACCAGTGAAAGCAGCCGATCTACAAGCTCAGAAACACGTTGCTATCTGAAAAGTTTTGAGATTGTAGATCGGCTAATTTCAGAATGAAGTATGTCATACATTGCAAAAACATACCCTCTCAAAGAAGCATTTCATGTTATCTTTATCAATTAGACATGTGTTCATTGATACAGTCTTGTTGTTTGCAATGCACTTTAAATGAAGTCTGCACCAAGTGAGGCTTGAACCGGTTACCTTGATGTTGTGACACATTCACTTAAGCGGGAAGCCATTGGACCAACAGACAAGACCTGTGAATAAAGAGATCACACAGATGATACAGTTTCATGCAAATAGCTGAAATCCTGGGTTTAAGTGTTTTTCAAACTGCTCAAAATTGCGGACAATCTAAGGGCGGAGCTTACTGGTCAACGTGATAGATGTGTTCCTCATGAGTCAAGGCACATGTGTAAGCAGATTTAATGGCTGTCGGCCAAACGAGGCATGACTTTTGCCTGTTTAAAGTTTGCATTTTCAAAAAATCGCTATAGCGCCCCCCTTTGACCAATTGGAGTAAGATTGGTTTCAGTGATATTTGGAATGACCCTCAACATTACCACAAAGATTCAAATAAATGTGAGTCTGCATGTATGTGTTAGGGGCAGATGAATAATTGTCATATAACTGCAATATTCATTGGCTCATTAAAGCTTCATTTTTTGACCTATGAAAAATATTTTGCATCAGTTTGTCGGCATAGGTCTAAAGTTCATGTGTAAAAAGTTTCGTGCAGATTACTCAAAAATCCCAGGAGGAGATAGGTTTTAACAGTTTTTCATATAATTCAAAATGGTGGGAGATCTAAAGGTCAGAGGTCAAAAGTCAGAGTGTGAAAGTTGTTCATCATGAGTAGACGCATATGTGTATTGAAGTTTCATGGCTGTAGGTCAAACAGGGCATGAGTTGTACCTGTTCAAAGTTGGCATTTTCAATTGAGTGCTATAGCGCCACCTTTGGACGAAAGATTGTGAGAATTATTTCTTGATAGTTTTTCATGACCATCTATCATATGGCAGAGTTTCGTAAAAAGCGTATGCACGGTTAAGCCAGAACTGCGAAAAGTGGCAGAAGAAAAAATAAAGGGAACATTCAAAATGGTGGGCGATCTAAAGGTCAGAGGCCAAAAGTCAGACCACGAAAGTTGTCGGGCATGAAGAGACGCATGTGTGTATCGAAGTTTCATGGTTGTAGGTCAAACAGGGCATGAGTTGTACCTGTTCAAAGTTGGCACTTTCAATTGAGTGCTATAGCGCCACCCTTTGACGAATGAGTGTGAGAATTATTTCTTGGTAGTTTTTCATGAGCATCTACCATATGGCCGAGTTTCGTAAAAAGCGTATGCACGGTTAAGCCAGAACTGCCCAAAACAAGTATTTTTCAAACTACTCAAAATTGCGGACAATCTAAGGGCGGAGCTTACTGGTCAAAGTGATACGTGTGTTCCTCATGAGTCAAGGCACAAGTGTAACCAAGTTTCACGACTTTCGGCCAAACGAGGCATGACTTATGCCTGTTTAAAGTTTGCATTTTCAAAAAATTGCTATAGTGCCCCCCTTTGGCCAATTGGAGTAAGATTGGTTTCAGTGATATTTGGAATGACCCTCTACATTTCTGCAAAGTTTCAAAGAAATGTGAGTCTGCATGTGTGTGTTAGGGGCAGATGAATAATTTTCATAAAACTGCAATATTCATTGGCTCATTAAAGCTTCATTTTCTTACCTATGGAAAATATTTTGCATCGGTTTGTTGGCATAGGTCCAAAGTTCATGTGTAAAAAGTTTCGTGCAGATTACTCAAAAATCCCAGGAGATAGGTTTTAACTGTTTTTCATAGCATTCAAAATGGTGGGAGATCTAAAGGTCAGAGGTCAAAAGTCAGAGTGTGAAAGTTGTTCATCATGAGTAGATGCATGTGTGTATTGACGTTTCATGGCTATAGGTCAAACAGGGCATGAGTTGTACCTGTCCAAAGTTGGCATTTATCAATTGAGTGCTACAGTATAGCGCCACCTTTGGACGAAAGATTGTGAGAATTATTTCTTGATAGTTTTTCATGACCATCTATCATATGGCCGAATTTCGTAAAAAGCGACAGCACGGTTCAGCCAGAACTGCGAAAAGTGGCAGAAGAAGAAGAAACAGAAATATAGCTGCAAGCAGCGATTATACGGGGCCAGTGAATGAAGAGAGAGAGAGAGAAACGGAATAGATTGAAGAGAGAGAGAGAGAGAGAGACATGGAAACGGAATAGATTGAAGAGAGAGAGAGAAACAGAATAGGATAATTCCTTTAACAAGTCCGTTTATGAAAGTCCTTGGCCTTGTTTCCAATGAGGGCTTGTGAGCAATTAGGGGTTAAGAGTCTTGCTCAGGGAGATATTTCATTTCATCGACACATTTGCTGGCCTGGCCTGGAATCGTACCTGGGGCAACCAGGGCCTCTGGCTCTCTAGGCGGGCTCACTAACCACTCAGCTATGGCCGCCCCCATAGATTGAAGAGAAGAGAGAGAGAGACATGGAAACGGAATAGATTGAAGAGAGAGAGAGAGAGAGAGAGAGAGAGAGAGAGAGAGAGAGAGAGAGAGAGAGAGAGAGAGAGAGAGAGAGAGAGAGAGAGAGAGAGAGAGAGAGAGAGAGAGAGAGAGAGAGAGAGAGAGAGAGAGAGAGAGAGAGAGAGAGAGAGAGAGAGTAAACGGAATAGATTGAAGAGAGAGAGAGACATGGAAACAGAATAGATTGAAGAGAGAGAGAGAGAGAGACAAGGAAACGTAATAGATTGAAGAGAGAGAGGGATGGAAACTGAATTGATTGATTGGACATCTCAATCTATTTCCAATAACAGGAATCGAACCCTCAACCTTCGGATTGCCAGGCTGCAACACTACCTATAGTGCTATAGCTTTGTCAAGGCTGAGGTTGTCTGTTGAAGACAATAAACTCTTGCCTTCTGTCATGAACCAAGCCCCTGTTTCACTAACACTAAGATCACTCGTTCACAAACCATTTACCAATAGAGAAATTGTATGTCTCCTCGCAACCGAAAACAGTGAAAGCAGCCGATCTACAAGCTCAGAAACACGTTGCTATCTGAAAAGTTTTGAGATTGTAGCTATTTTCAGAATGAAGTATGTCATACATTGCAAAAACATACCCTCTCAAATAAGCATTTCATGTTATCTTTAACAATTGCAAATGTATTCATTGATACAGTCTTGGTGTTCGCAATGCACTTCAAATGACATCTGCACCAAGTGAGGCTTCAACCGGCAACCTTGAGGTTGTGAGGCATTCATTTAAGGGGGAAGCCATTGGACCAACAGACCTGGTCTAGTGAAAACGGAGGTCATACAGATAATACCATTTGACGCAAATAGCTGAAAAATCCTGGGTTTAAGTTGTGGTAAATGATGAGGCATAAACTGCGGTCAGCAGGCTGGTAGTTAACTTGTTATAATGTAGAGGAGAAGAGGAGAAGACGTCTGGACCAAGGTTTCCCACAGCATTCATTTATTCAGAGCAGAGCAACAGCAGCATTCATTTATTCAGAGCAGAGCAACAGCAGCAAACAGCATAGCATCATCTCAGAGAACCAAGGAGCCAGAGCTCCCTGCAGCCTGACGGCCTGGCAGTACTTGTCCTGACTAGTCATTTCATTCACTGTTTTATACACTGTAGCTAGCTCACCCTCTCATTACAATACAAACAAATGGCTCATGCGGGGTGGGGGTCAGTGAGAGCCCCCACCAGTTGGTCAATGTCTTTGATCACTGCCTCTGTATGTGTGAAGAAGCCAGACCTGGCGTCTCCAGGCTAAACAAAAGGCATGTAAATATAGACTTCACAGCTGTCTGATGCCCTGATTACCTATGCGAACACCAGTCTGTGTCACACACACACTATGATTTTTACTTTTAGCAAGGTTACATTTCTATCTAATGTTTTACTTTAGCCTTTAGTATATTATTTCCTCTGCTTTTACCTACATACTGGTACATTAAATATAGCAAATGAGGGCTAATATACGACAAAGTGTTTTTCAAACTGCTCAAAATTGCGGACAATCTAAGGGCGGAGCTTACTGGTCAAAGCGATAGATGTGTTCCTCATGAGTCAAGGCATATGTGTAAGCAAGTTTCACGACTTTCGGCCAAACGAGGCATGACTTATGCCTGTTTAAAGTCTGCATTTAAAAAAAAATGCTATAGCGCCCCCCTTTGGCCAATTGGAGTAAGATTGGTTTCAGTGATATTTGGAATGACCCTGTACATTTCTGCAAAGTTTCAAAGACATTTGAGTCTGCATGTATGTTTTAGGCACAGATGAATAATTGTCATAAAACTGCAATAGTTAAAATCTATCTCCTCCTGGGATTTTTGAGTAATCTGCACAAAACATTTTACACATGAATTTAGGACCTTTGCCGACAAAGTGATGCAAAATATTTTCCATAGGTGAAAAAATGCAGAAGTTAGGAGAGTCAATATCACCATAAGGTACATTTGGGCCTTAGCTTTTCTTTTTTTTTTTAAACTGTGATTTTCCATTTAACTTTTTACTCATTGTATTAAGTGGATGTTGTACAGTTAGAAATGCATGTTGGTCAAGCTCCCACACTTTTTATGAATTAACTGTAATATATGTCAACAGTAAAATATGTCCACCCTGTCAGGAAAAATGCAAAGGGTGGACCTTTTGGGTCAGTTTTAGGATTTAATTGGCACATGCTGGACCTTCTGTTAGCAACTTAGCTCAGTTAGCAAGGTGACTCTATACTTTTTAACAGATATATTTCAAATTTCAGAAAAGTTTTTATATTCATTGATATTTCAGTATGACAGAGTGGACATGCTAAGCTTGACAACATACAACTACACACATAAACTATGAAAAATACAATATATATAAGTGTAAATATTTACTGGCAACTTGCCACAGCTTCAGCCTCCATTGAAGTAAGACAGGAAGAAGACAACAAGGGAACTTAAACTTAAGTAAGTTTCTTAAAGGGCCAGTTTACCCCCAGATGACAGGGTGGACAGCAATGTCAGGGGGACACAAAAAATGTTCAATATGATTATAAAAACAGACTATATCATATGATTTATGATCAAAATGACTTGTTTTATCAAATAAGGTGTTGTGGACAATAAAACAAATAAAATAACCACTTATTAGACACACTGTAGTTAGCAGAGTGGTGTGTGGGACATGCCAAAACCATATACATCCAATGTTACAGATCTGTATAAAATGAAGGAAACACATTTCCAGAGACTCATCATTGTACTGATAAGTGTGTAAATGTTTGGCCATTCATAATAAGACCTCAGAGTTTCATTATTTTGTTACATTTTCATGATATTTGAGTGATTGTGGTGAGGACACCCAAATGTACCTTATGGTGATATTGACTCAGGAGCCAATTGCTGTTTTTCATATAATTCAAAATGGTGGGCGATCTAAAGGTCAGAGGTCAAAAGTCAGACCACGAAAGTTGTCGGGCATGAAGAGACGCATGTGTGTATTGAAGTTTCATGGTTGTAGGTCAAACAGGGCATGAGTTGTACCTGTTCAAAGTTGGCACTTTCAATTGAGTGCTATAGCGCCACCCTTTGACGAATGAGTGTGAGAGTTATTTCTTGATAGTTTTTCAAGACCATCTACCATATGGCCGAGTTTCTTAAAAAGCGTATGCACGGTCAAGCCAGAACTGCCAAAAACAAGTGTTTTTCAAACTGCTCAAAATTGCGGACAATCTAAGGGCGGAGCTTACTGATCAAAGTGATACATGTGTTCCTCATGAGTCGAGGCACATGTGTAAGCAAGTTTCACGACTTTCGGCCAAACGAGGCATGACTCATGCCTGTTTAAAGTCTGCATTTTCAAAAAATTGCTATAGCGCCCCCCTTTGGCCAATTGGAGTAAGATTGGTTTCAGTGATATTTGGAATGACCTTCAACCTTTCTGCAAAGTTTCAAAGAAATGTGAGTCTACATGTGTGTGTTAGGGGCAGATGAATAATTTTCATAAAACTGCAATAGTTAAAATCTATCTCCTCCTGGGATTTTTGAGTAATCTGCACGAAACTCTTTACACATGAACTTTGGACCTCTGCCGACATAATGATGCGAGCGATTTTTTCTAAGTGAAAAAATGCAGAAGTTAGGAGCCAATGACTGTTTTTCATATAATTCAAAATGGTGGGAGATCTAAAGGTCAGAGGTCAAAAGTCCCCAGGTGAAAGTTGTTCATCATGACTAGACGCATGTGTGTATCGAAGTTTAATGGCCGTGGGTCAAACAGGGCATGAGTTGTACCTGTTCAAAGTCAATTGAGTGAAATAGCGCCACCCTTTGGCCGATGGTTGTGAGAATTATTTCTTGATAGTTTTTCATGACCATCTACCATATGGCCGAATTTCGTAAAAAGCGACAGCACGGTTCAGCCAGAACTGCCAAAAGGGGGAGAAGAAAAAAGAAGCCAATAATAAAACAGGTACAGAGCTGAGAGCTCTGTCCCCGTAATAATGCCAATCTTAAAACAGGTCCAGAGCTGAGCTCTGGCCCCGTAATAATGCCAATAACAAAACAGAGACATGCTGGAAGCCTGTCCCCGTAAAAATAGTAGATCTTGTAGATCGGCTATTTTCTAATGGCCGAAATGTATAAAGGGCTGAAGTAGTTAATGTATATGTCTTGTAATAATAATCACAATCTAAATAGTAACTAGTGACTAAAGTTGTCAAAGAATTGTACAAGAGTAAAAACACAATGAACGCATCATGTGTCATTTTAAGATGTCTTCGGCCATTCAAAAATAGCAGATCTACCAGCTCATGAGCTTGTAGATCTGATATTTTTGGAAAAATGTTGAACATTTGTGCAAATCGTTGAATGTATATATTTTTTAAAGAAAACATTTGTAACTCAAGTCTTTGCTTCTGGGGGGTCCCTGGAACAACATATTTTGAGTTGGGGGTCTTTGGCCAAATACATATCTAAAAATGTTTTCTAAATCCTAACAGTATTTTTGCTATATCAGTGTTGCTACAACTTTTCCATGTCAAGGACCCCCATAATGTATTTGGCTGCATTGGCTATTTTCAAACAATTTTGTACTTTTACTTTTCGTACATTAAGTATATTTTGATGCCAATAATTTGGTACTTTTACTCGAGTAACATTTTGAACACAGGCCTTTCCTACTTGTAACAGAGTATTTAAAATATCTGAGTACTTCTTCCACCACTGACAGTATACCTTGAGGGAAGTGTTTGGTGCTTCTCTCCTGGGCGAAGCTGACTCAACACCTCCTTACTGGCGGGGGTCTGTGGTGGGACATCCAGGGGGTCTGGACACACACACACACACACACACACACACACACACACACACACACACACACACACACACACACACACACCCGCACACACACACACACACACACACACACACACACACACAAACGCGATCAGAACAACATCACCTCTCCTCCTCTCCACTGCCCGACTCTGCGGTTTAACATCTTTTCTTCTAGTTCCTCATTCTCATGAACATCATTCAACCACAACGTGTATATTCTGCACTGACAGAAGCTAGAAGTGACCACAGTTTCCCTGTAGCTTCATAATCTCCTCGAAAGTTACGCGCACGCAACAGTCCAAGAAACAACACCAAAAACGTTTTATAACATTAAAATGTGAGTGCATGCATCACTGGCAATGGTGGAAAGAAACTAAGTATGTGTACTTAAGTACTGTACTTACTGTAAGTCAAATTTTGAGTTACTGTTTACTTCGTCGCATCGCGACGCGTTGTGAGCTTGTAGATCTGCTATTTTCAAACATTTTAGTACTTTTACTTTTGGTACTTTAAGTATATTTTGAAGCCAATACTTGTGTACTTTTACTAAAGTAACATTTTGAACACAGGCCTTTTACTTGTAACAGAGTACTTCTACATTGTGGTATTGATACTTTTACTTAAGTAAAAAATGTCAGTGCTTTTTCCACCACCGATACCTGGATATAAGTCTTGTATCAACTTCGATTCTACTGTATATACACAATTATATGTAATGGGGGGGTCACGGCCTGAAAAGTTAATCTATGCCTCTGTCATAGATGACTGACATCATGACTGATGTCTCAGTCTGGTCACATGAAGTCAGAGCCACAGCGTTCCCATGGATCCTGAAATTCACATTATTTACTAGTTTATATGTTTATAGATATCGTTGCTGTCGGGCAGAAACCTCTTATCTACATATTCTAACTTTTTGTGTTTATTCGTAAATTATCGCCCTACTTGATCACACTACAGCGTCACAAAAGTAGTAGATCTGCTACTTTTACTATTTTTTTATTTAAATCCTGAAAAGTAATAGTTCTGGACATATGAGGTTTCCACCCGACAGAGACTATATAATACTGAATGGACAACATACAGTTTGATCAAACACTAAAATATTTCACGATAAACCTGAAACCTGCAGAATGTGAATGAAGAACTGTACATTATTATCTATGGAATTACATACTGAGAACAAATGGAGAGTGAATTAAGTGAAATAATAATAATAATAATAACAATAAATGTAATAATAATAATAATAATGATGATCCGGTCAGTTCCTCCTCCATGAACTCACCCTTCACAGCGCTCCCAGCAACCGCCTCTTCCTTGTTCCTGCTGACCGGAGCCGTGCGGGGGCTGCTGGAGGGCAGGATGAAGAAGTAGTACGGCAGCCAGGGCCGCATTAAGACCCCACAGGGCCGTGGAACACCACAAAATCAAATGCCCCCCAGTGGCGTAATTTCACGCACATGCACGCGCGCTGCGGGTCTAATTCGGGTCTAATTCGGTCTAATTCGGGTCTAATTCGGTCTAATTCGGTTCTATTTGACCAATATAAATCAACATTTTTTCTTTAAATACACAAAAATTAAATACACAATTCTCACAGGGCCCTGCAGGCTGCGGGCCGTGGAACACAAGTTCCACTAAGTTCCGCGGTAAATGCGGCCCTGACGGCAGCGGTACTCCGTACTCACCAGGGAAAATGGCCTCCACGTACCACGCCACCAGGCAGTACAGCAAGGCGTCCAGTAGCAGCAACCCCAGGACCTCGGCAGAAAGTATTTTCAGGTGGGGGTCTGCAGCCAAATGCATGTCAATTTGGGGGTCCTTGACATGAAAATGTTTGAGACGGGTCTGAAATTACAATCTAACCCAAACGGACCCGGTTGAGTTGAAGCCCAAGCCCCATACCTACCCCATAACCCCCACGGTACCCCCCAAGGTATTCTTTACTTCATTCTCTCAATTTTGTTTCTGTGTGTGATTTCCTGTGATTTCTGTGTGCAGCAATCACACACAGGTGTGACTGCAGGCAGAGCCATGCAGTCATGCCTTATATGGGGATTGGTGGGGCCACTGGGGCGGCTCCCTATGGTAATTAGGATGAACTGGCACACCCCTTCAAGTTACGAGGATTGGGATTCATCATCATCAAGAACATAGTTACGAACAATTCTGCCTTTTAAGAACGTTTCATGAATCTGACTCAACTTCTCTTAGGAATTCACTTAGGAAGAAATGTTAGAAAAACATTTAGAACTTATTGCTGCATGAGGCCCATTGTTATGAGTAACAGTTAGTTCGGTCTCTCAGTTGAACTGTTGTTAAAAAAAATCCTATTACTTTAATTGAAATGCCCACGCTGTGGTGTATATCCGGGCTTGGCCAGCACACGATCACTCCACTTGCCGCCAAACTTGCCACATACTATTTATCAGTGCTCTGGATAATACCTAGGCTTCTTTCCCCACCTTCAATGTACTTACATATTGTACTTTTATTTTATTTTATTTTTTTAGATTTTTTTTGTGGCTTTTTATAGCTTTATTTGGAGAGGGATAGTGAAAGTAGGCTGACAGGAAATGGGGAGAGAGGTGGGGGAAGACACGCAGCAAAGGCCGTCGGGAACGGGACGCGAACCCGCGGCACGCTGTCTGTTAAGGGATTTCAACCAGGGTGCCTGGACCGCGACGCCACGGCCCAGGCCACATATTGTACAGTTAATATAAAACTACATTATTTTTATTCAGGCACATTTTAGTCACTTTTTTTTGGCCCGCTAGGACCCTACTGTTACCAAGGTTTCCGATGCTTAGCGGCAAACCACCCAATTTGGAGCACGATGCCAGTGTGAAATTGCCTTAAGGGAGGATGGGTGCAGGCGGACGAACCACATTGTCAAATCAGTCAGCCATATATGGCCATAAACGGGACAAGAAATTGCCTTAAGGGAGGATGGGCAGGCGGACGAACCACATCTTCAAATCAGTCAGCCATATATGGCCATAAATGGGACAAGGACTGACAGATAGAGATCTCCATATATGGCCATATCAGTTGGATCTCTGGTGCAACGTAGCTGTGAGGGCCGCGAAGCGTCCGAACCTCTAGTCAGTGTAAGTCATATACCCCGTAGCTCATTAGCTGTCATTAGCTGTCTCTGGGAGAGACCATTCTGAGGAATACTTCCTCCATGGTGGTTACAGAAGCTCCATAGCTGGCGATGCCCAACTTCTCCCTGTTCACCTCCCCAACTTCTCCCTATTCACCTCCAGCTCAGCAACCAGCAACTCAAACCTGTCGGTGCTCTCCTTAGGCAATATGTAGGAGAGTTCCGCCCCCGCGTTGCTCTCGTTGCTCTCCAGCGTGGCGTTAGTGATGTGCATGTGGACCAGATGGGTGATCTCAGACACGTTACAGAGAGCGTCTTTCACAATAACCATGTGGTAACCGGTCCGTATTTGTTCTCGAGGATGAGAGGCGAGCCGCAGCACTTCAGCTCTCCTCCAGCAATGAGGCAATGGCAGTTAAAGCAATGAGGCAATGAGGATGCCTATAAGGATGCCTACGTACAGGCAAAGGCAAGGCAAGGCAATTTCCAACACGGTCACCAGGAGTACAACTGACACAGCCTTAACTTCTATGTTGTAGAATAGAAACCATGTTAAGCTCTCTCTCTCTCTCTCCTTCCAGCCATGAACAGTAATCACCAGTTTTCCAGTCCTCTTGAGGAAGACTCTTATCTATAACTTCTCACCTGTCTTCAGAAGACATCAACAAATGTTCATGTAGAAATTAAAGAATATTATGAGAATTTCATACGGGGGCCTGCCCCTGCACACCCGTTCCCCCCCACCCCACACCCGCCCCAGGGCACAGGACTGGGTAGTACAAACGAAAAAAGAAAAAAAAACATCAGTTCAATCCACCAGTCCTTTCATCGTATGATCCACTCACTTATGTCCATGTATTCACGTTAAGGTCCAGAAGATAAAGTAGTGTCATACAAATTTACGTGAGAAAGTATTCCAAGAAAGAAAAAATGTTTAGTCTATGAGGGGGGAAAGAAAAATATCATATTTCATCCTGAATGGCTAAGATTGGCTTCTAAAGTTTGCAGAGTTCTCCGTTTACGACCAAGATGCCTCAAATCATGAACACAGCGATTTCCGTGAAATGCATGCACATTCCCTACTAGAAAGAGGAAGAAATGCCACTTGAAAATGTTCAAATCAGCTATAAGAGGCCAATTTGTGTTTTTACCTCTAACTGCACCGATCTGTGTAAAATGTTGTGTGCACACTCACCAAAGAAAAACGTTTACCCTGCATTTATCACATCTGCCTTCTATAGCGCCACCAGAGGCCGACTTATGTAAAACAATTATTTTGATATTCCTCCTTCAGATTTTATCCAAATTTCACACAAATCTGTACACATTATCTCTATAGTCAAGTGATCAAGACGGATCTGTCTGATTTTTGTTGCCAGACCCAAGAGGTCGGGCTTACATGAGGCTTTGTATCTGTTTTCTCCATACATGGGCATGGTCACTTTGTCCCCCGGCCCCAGCCAAAAAAGTCTGTCCCCCTTTCGTCATAGAAGGGACATAGAAGGGACACACGTCATGCAAAGCCCGGCCATTGAGATTTCAACCACTAGGGGTCTGGCAGTACCAGGTCTCCTGGTTCCCTTGTTCATATTCCATCCTTATTTGCGAATTCCGAGCATTGCTGGCCCACAATGACCTACCTGACCTGGCGGAGACCTGTGCTCCGAGGAGCTCTTTTTCGAGTTTAATATATTTGCCAGACTTAAGGGGTCGGGCTTACATGAGGCTTTGTATCTGTTTTCTCCATACATGGGCATGGTCACTTTGTCCCCCGGCCCCAGCCAAAAAAGTCTGTCCCCCTTTCGTCATAGAAGGGACATACGTCATGCGAAGCCCTGCCCTCCTCTGTGCAGTGCTGGAACTAGGCAAAGCCGAGGAACACTTGCTCCAGCGATATCTGGCTCACACAGTCGTCTTCAACACAGTACTTCACTTTGGCCGCCTCCATTGTCCCAAACACCTGTTGACGACCACCTCCTTCTCCTCCTCCAGGTCCACCTCTACGTCGTGCACCACCTTTGCCGGCATGTGTAGCTGCTGCCAAACTTGCTTTTGAGATACTGGGGACTGCCTAGACACTTCAGCTGACCGTTGACCATAACAGCCAGCCTGGTGCACAGGGCTTCACACTCCTCCGTGGTGACCACGGCCTTGCCGAACTCACGGGCACGCGTGATGGCTTCCCACAACAGTCGTCTAGCCACGGGGTCCATACCGGTGGATGGCTCATCCAGGAAGATGACCGGAGGCCCTTCAATCAGAGCCAAGCTTCCTCTTGTTGCCGCCGCTGTGGCGTAGAACTGCTGAATGCATAATCTGAGCCCTGTGTTGAGCTTCATGTTGGAGAAGTCCTCTGAGCTGAACATCCGGCTGTCTGTGAGGTCTGTGTTGTCCGTTATTCCACCGGTGCTGCCGGTGTTATCTGTGGTCTGCTGAGAGCGCCTCCCGCGTTGGTACTGCAGTGCGGGCATCTGAATGGCCTGGATGTCCAAACTGGAATCCACCAGTTTCCCCATTTTAGGGATACTTCCTCCATGGTGGTTACAGAAGCTCCATAGCTGGCGATGCCCAACTTCTCCCTGTTCACCTCCAGCTCAGCAAACAGCAACTGAAACATGTCGGTGCTCTCCTTAGGCAATATGTAGGACAGTTCCGCTCCCACGTTAATCTCCAGCATGGCGTTAGGGACATGCATGTGGACCAGATGTGTGATATCAGACACGTTACAGAGAGCGTCCTTCACAATTACCATGAGGTAACCGGTCCATATTTGTCCTTGAGGAAGAGAGGCGAGCCGCAACACTTCAGCTCTCCTCCGGCCAAGATGGCCACGCGGTCGCCCTGTTGCTCGGCCTCGTCCATTAAGTGCGTGATGATCAAGATGGTGCGCCCGTGCTTCTGCCCCTGCAGCAGGTCCCAGGTGGCGCGTCGCGCCGACGGGTCCATGCCCGCGGTGGGCTCGTCCAGCATCACCACTTTGGAGTCGCCGGTCAGGGCAATGCCAACCGACAGCTTTCTCATCATGCCACCAGAGAGGGTCTTTGTGCGGGCATGGCGCTTGTCCTCCAGGTTTAGGATTCCGATGATGTGATCCACTTCGGCCGGGATCCGGTCTCTGGGGAAGCCTTTCAGTTGTGCGTACAAGAGCAGGTGCTCGCTGACTGTCAGGTTATCAAACAGGATGTTGTGTTGAGGACAGAGACCCAGGCTGCGGCGGATCAGAGCCATATCATGACAGATGTCATAACCGTTGATGTAAGCCCGTCCACTGGTGGGCGGGAACAGACCGGTCAGCAAGGACAGCAGGGTTGTCTTTCCGGCCCCGTTGTGACCCAGCAGTACGGTGATCTGTCCCTCAAACATGTTTACCGTGAGGTCCCGTACAGCCTGCAGCGTCTCGTTGCCCACTTTGAATTCCTTGGTTAGATGTTTGATCTTGACCCCGGAGACGAGTCCGGTCGGTTCCTCCTCCATGAACTCACCCTTCACAGCGTTCCCAGCGACCTCCTCTTCCTCTTTCCCGCTGACGGGAGCGGTATGGGGGCTGCTGCGCCAGTAGGAGGGCAGGATGAAGAAGTAGTATGGCAGCGGTACTCCGTACTCGCCAGGGAAAACGGCCTCCATGTACCACGCCACCAGGCCGTACAGCAAGGTGTCCAGCAGCAGCATACCCAAGACCTGGGCCAGGGACAATGACTTGACCTCAGGGCGACCAGGTTGCCCCTTCGATTCAAACAGGTTGTCCCACTGGATTCCCGTGCCTTTGGCTTCAAACCTATAAATGAGGTCGACTCCCATAGCCATGGCCACGTTGGAAAGAAGGCAGGCAGATGTCATCTGGGCATTGGTCATCTTGGGCACAAGGTTCAGGATTGGTTGAAGCAAGTAGGTCAGGATATAGATAAAGCCGCTTGCTATTGCTGCTAATTTGGACTTTGAAAAGAAGGTACTGATCATGAAGCTGAAGTTGATGGTGGCTACAGCAAAGACCAGCAGGAAGACAAATACCAGTGTGGGGTCACTGTTGTGCAGAACAGCACACTTTTGACAGACACGACCGCCGCGTTTGTCGCAGCCAGGACAATCACTAACAGGAATGGACAAGAGCAGAGTGATGAAGAAGACGGAGATGGAGAGGCTGAGGAGGTACGTGAGGAACCAGGCGCTCCAGTGGAGCCAGTTGCTGAGACCCATTATGCGCAAGTACTCCTTGAGCCTATTCTCCTTCTCCTGCACCAAGGCCACTACTATGAAAGCCGAGGTGTAGCTTAAGCTGAGCACCAGCAGCAGTGGCAGAAAAGTTATATATTTTCCTCCACCCATATAAGCTTGGATGGCTGAGAACAGCACAGGCAAGGCCATTTCCAACACAGTCACCAGGATCTGGCGTTTCCGCAGCACATAGTTCTTCCACAGCAGCAAGCCAAGCTGCCGTGTGAGACTCATCGTCCGTCCTTTCTGTAATTGTCGCTTCTTCCTTCACTGTCACTCGATCGATAATAAGCTTTATTCATAGCCGACTGACATCACAGACAACGTCAGTATTCTTGTGACGTCAGGCATGTCCATACGGTACTTGAGCACAACTGACACACCCACAACTTCTATGTTGTAGAATAGAAGCCACATTAAGCTCTCTCTCTCTCCCTCTCCCTCTTTCTCTCCTTCCAGCCATGAAGAGTAATCACCAGTTCTCCAGTCCTCTTGAGGAAGTCTCTTATCTATAACTTCTCTCCTGTCTTCAGAGGACATTGAAACGTTTTCATGCAGAAATACTACTTTGACTGAACTCACAGCCACAACGTATTTTATTTATAATTTTCGTGTAACCTGTTTTTAGGCCAAGCAAGTCATTGAGAGCAATGGGCCTCATGCAGCAATAAGTTCCTAAGGTTTCCTCTTACATTTCTTCCTAAGTGAATTCCTAAGAGAAGTTGAGTCAGATTCATGAAACGTTCTTAAAAGGCAGAATTGTTCGTAACTATGTTCTTGATGATGATGAATCCCAATCCTCGTAACTTGAAGGGTTGTGCCAGTTCATCCTAATTACCATAGGGAGCCGCCCCACCAATCCCCATAGAAGGCATGACTGCATGGCTCTGCTGGGTTGGGTGGGGGGTTATGGGGTAGGTATGGGGCTTGGGCTTCAACTCAACCGGGTCCGTTTGGGTTAGATTGTAATTTCAGACCCGTCTCAAACATTTTCATGTCAAGGACCCCCAATTTGACATGCATTTGACTGAAGACCCCCACCTGAAAATATTTTCTGCCAGGGAAAATGTTTCAAGATTTATCAAAATGTCTCGAAAATAGCCGATCTACAAGCTCAAAATGGCCAGTAATGGGACGTGTTGTGAGCTTGTAGATCGGCTATTTTCAAACAAAGTATAGGGTTAAAGTGATTAAACTGTTCTTCGTTTTCTGTGGACCCCCTGAAACTCCCTGAAGGACCCCTGGGGGTCCCCAGACCACACTTTGGAGAACCACTTCTCTAAAGATATGATAAAAATATTATTGTAATTTAAATCCTATATCATACAACTGTAGAATTGAAGAAACTTCGAGAATTAATTATTTTTGCACAAATATGTCACACTTAAGAAATCAAAGGCCAGCCTAAGAGTGCTCATCAGTGTGTGTAGATTCTGTTCTTACCTGAGAACAGATCATAGCTAAGAAAACATTGGAGTATACCAAAATCTTCTTAAAAACCTCTTAAATGGGTCTAAGAAAAAAAATCCTCTTAAGAAAGTGTACGTAGATTCTGTTCTTACCTAAGAACAGATCACAGCTAAGAAAACATTGGAGAATACCAAAATCTTCTTAAAAACTTCTTAAGTGGGTTTAAGAAGAAATTTCCTCTTAAGTACCGTTGCTGAATGAGGCCCAGCAATGTTTTTATTTACTATGGCAGGATTGGCAAAAGGCAAAGTCACTTGAGCTAAAGATGTAGGGGCTAAAACAGCCTATATGTCAAAGTTTCGAGAAAAAGCAAAACATTCTAAAGACCAGCACACATCTAAAACATTTCTAACACTACAGAGTGCTTTTAGTGCCATTAGTGATTCATTTTCAGTGAGTGGTTAGGTAGGGAAGCTCAGGCAGCCTGATAGGCGGAGTTCAAAATGTACTTGAGTAAAAGCATAAAAATATTGCCATCAAAATGAACTTAAAATACCAAAAAGTTAAAGTACTCATTATGTCCCATTTCAAGCTTTCAAATGTATAACAATCTTTTGTAAATAGTAGATCTTGTTAAGATTTCTTCGGCCATTCAAAAATAGCAGATCTACCAGCTCATGAGCTTGTAGATCTGATATTTTTTGAAAAATCTTGAACTTTGTGCAAATCGTTGAATGTATCTATTTTTTAAAGAAAACATTTGTAACTCAAGTCTTTGCTTCTGGGGGGTCCCTGGAACAACATATTTTGAGTTGGGGGTCTGTGGCCAAATACATATCTAAAAATGTTGAGGAGGGGGGGGGGGGGGGGGGGTCTGTGGTGGGACATCCAGGGGGTCTGGACACACACACACACACACACACACACACACACACACACACACACACACACACACACACACACACACACACACACACACACACACACACACACACACACACACACACACACACACACACACACACACACACACTAAGAGAAAGGTGGGGGGTGGGGGGGAGAGAGAAAGAGAGAGAGAGAGAGAGAGAGAGAGAGAGAGAGAGAGAGAGAGAGAGAGAGAGAGAGAGAGGCTCTCAAAGTGCCTTTTGGGTTGTTTGTTTGTTTAGGAGAGTTTGGTTGGAAGGATCTGTAAGAGAAAGCAACATATTCAGAATTACAATGAACAAAGGGAGAAACAGCCCTAAACCAGATACAGAATCTTATACTTGCCCAAAAACACATCACAATACCTTTAATAGCTGCATACACTGAAATCCTCAGATAAACTCTGAGTGTACAGAACCGAATAGAACAGGGGTCTTCAACGTTTTCAGGCCAAGGACCCCATAGCTGAGAGAGAGATGAAGCAGGGACTCCCTCTAAAATTGTGTTTCAGATTAAACTTTTTTTGTTTACTTTGTCTGCTTTTTCCCCCCCAAGCTCTCAACGCAAGGCGTTGAGAGCTTGTAGATCTGCTATTTTTGGCTAATGTTCCCCTCAGAAAAGGAATTATAGGGTTCAAGTGGTTAATGTAAAAAAAAAAATCCTATCACACAAAGATTTGGCGGACCCCCTATAGTAGCTCTGAGGACCCCCTAGGGGTCCCGGACCCCCTGTTGAAGACCCCTGGAATAGACCCTTATAGACCATATCCACACAGCGGCCATATTGCCATTAAGTCAATGAAATGCCACCCCAGTTGCCACAGCAACGCAATGTTAAATTCCAAAATGGCCGCCGTGTGAATATGGACTATGGCAGTGGTTCTGCAAGTTTTTCATGTGAAGCGCCCCAAGTTAATAAGTAACATCTCAGTTTTAAGAAATAGATCCATAAGCTCACAACACGTCACATCGCAATGCGTTGTGAGCTACTTTCGAATATTCCAACAACAACATTAACATCATATACATTTAAATTAAGTGATTAAATAGCTCCTGTTTTAAAAAATATTTATTTAACTCCTGGTACCAGCTTTATAGTTGAATCCTCTGCCCCCCGCCCCCACCCATCTTCTCTTATTCAACTGACCTTTATCCCAACATGTTTTGGATTGCACCTCTGTATGGTATATATATGACTGTTCAATTGAGTACAATGGACCAAAATGTAAACAAGCCCCTGGGGCTTATTGTGTTCATATTTTAGCATAACATTTGACTGTACTACTAGAACTGATTGATTGATGTAATACTTTATTAGCAGTACAGGACAGTAAACTTCTATAGGATTTAAACCACAAGAACGCACTATGGCTCAATGGGATCATTTTGTATCCTATTCATAATAAAACATCCATTTGATTCCATTTGTACACTCAGAATGGGAAACACAAACAATGATTACATTTCGTTTTGCCTTTAGTGTTGTGCAAACAAACATGGCATATAGAATACATAACTACACACAAATGAAGAGGGACACACACAAATAGCCGAGCTCATGTTGTTGTGTTTGTTTGTTATCATGTTAGCTTAGGGTTATGTCCACAGTGAAACAGTTTTAAACTTATACAGACCGGCCAACTTGCTACTGTACACACACCCTAACATGTTAACAACAACCCTGTGTTGTGGTTCTATGATTTAGTGGTGGTGGGGGTGCAGATTTAACATGTATTTCTATTAAATACATGAAAAAGTAACAAGACTTGACGTACCGCGATTGTAGTTGAAAAACAATGCAATGCATCATGGGAGGACCAGACGCACATATCCATACATTGTGACCAGTGTTGCCAGGTCTGCTTATTATAATTTACCCCAAAATTGAATTTGAAAATAGCAGATCTACAAGCTCACAACGTGTCGCATCACGACGCGTTGTGAGCTTGTAGATCTGCTATTTTCAAGCATGTTTGAAGTGCTCATGACTGAGTCATGTGGCCCATAGTTGCTTCTTTTGGGCTTGTTTTCCTAGACCAGTGGTTGCTTGTTTCTCTCACAGAATCTGGCAACGCTGGCAATGACGCTTTAGCAGCCAACTGCCCCCAGAATCAATAGGATTGTTTACGTCCTAAATGTTACAAAAAACATTAAATCGTTTTGAGAAAAAATAAATGCTGCTATTTGTTCCCAAGCGACTGCAAAAGACTGCTGTTATTTGTTTCAAAAGCTTTAAAAGCAAGCCAGAACCTTTACAGAACGTGAAATGTGCCTATAACCATATTTCCGGTCCAGAGCGGATACGGAAACGTTATGTTTGTTTTCACGTATGTGGACGTGGTGAACATCCGGATGCAGTAGGCGGGATTTTATGAGTGCTAGGAATCAAGAAATTACAAATAATTATTTATTGTTAGAATTGTTCATACATTTGGCATTTAAGTGCCAGAATAATTGATTTATGGACAAGCAGATCATTTATATAGATCTATTAGATTAAACTAAATTGTTTTGATCGGATCGTTGCTACTGTCAATCAACTCATACGGAAGTAATGTGACGTGACGTCACGGGTATAGAAAAGTTAAATAAAAGTGTCGTTCTCAACAAATACTCATCGAAAAATTACAAAACTAGTATGTAAATGCTCAGAATATTTACAGGTTTTTGTGGGTGGTGGCGTGTGGTCTGGTGCATTTCAAACAAGCTTCTTAGCGCACGTTTTGAAATGCCAATGCATTATCAATGGCCCGCCTGTGACGGCGCAATGTGTCGTCTTTGGACCTCAATGAATGTCTATGAGTGACCGTGGAAGGCACATAATTACGTCGCTGGCGTTCAACATTATCAATGGCCCGCCTGTGACGGCGCAATGTGTCGTCTTTGGACCTCAATGAATGTCTATGAGTGACCGTGGAAGGCACATAATTACGTCGCTGGCGTCCAGCGACGGCATATGGCTCCGTCGCGGGGTTCTGACAAAAAGGCAACCGGCTACGTTTTCGGAGTGAGACCGTGTTGGTCACGTGAGGCTTGACCAATGTTAGTCCCAGTTTCAGAAAGTGAAAACAAACTCCTCTGGCGGAGACAATAACTAGAAAATGTGCTCCTCGGAGCACAAGTCTCCGCCAGCAGAACCGTGCTATCAGCTGTCATCAACTGTGATATCAGTTTGTACTGGAATGTACTGTTCTTGATTAATCCTGTCTAAGCTATTTATATTACGTATTGTGATGACACCAGTGTGTCTACATAATGTATTGCTCCGCCATTTCTCAGCCATTTCGTGATTATTCCTGTCTTACCTCACTTTGAAAGAGACCAAGACTCTTTCAAAGTGACACATCTATTTATAGGCCGCTATACGTCATGTGTCTCACTAGCCAATCAGAGCACACTCTTTCAACGTATTGTCACGTGTCACGTGAGGCTTGCCCAATGTTATCTTGGCCGAGGGGGGGGGGGACGGAAAGTGAAAACATAGTCTCCTGGCGGAGACAACAATAAATGTAATAATAACTAGAAAATGTGCTCCTCGGAGCACAAGTCTCCGCCAGCAAATATTGGAATTCATTCCAAGATTGGAACTTTGATGATAGGCGTTGCCTTTGCTTCTTCATCAGTTTGCAGACAATGATTAGCTTCTTCAGTTTGCATAATAAGAGTTAGTTGCACTGTGTCATCAACTGTGACTGGAAAGTACTGTTCTTGATTAATCCTGTCTAAGCTATTTATATTGCGTATTGTGATGACACCAGTGTGTCTACATAATGTATTGCTCCGCCATTTCTCAGCCATTTCGTGATTATTCCTGTCTTACCTCACTTTGAAAGAGACCAAGACTCTTTCAAAGTGACACATCTATTTATAGGCCGCTATACGTCATGCGTCTCACTAGCCGATCAGAGCACACTCTTTCAACGTATTGTCACGTGTCACGTGAGGCTTGACCAATGTTAGCTTGGCCGAGGGGGGGGGGACGGAAAGTGAAAACATAGTCTCCTGGCGGAGACAATAATATAAAAATAATTATGATGATCCGGTCGGTTCCTCCTCCATGAACTCACCCTTCACAGCGCTCCCAGCAACCGCCTCTTCCTCGTTCCTGCTGACCGGAGCCGTGCGGGGGCTGCTGCGCCAGTAGGAGGGCAGGATGAAGAAGTGGTACGGCAGCGGTACTCCGTACTCACCAGGGAAAACGGCCTCCACGTACCACGCCACCAGGCAGTACAGCAAGGCGTCCAGTAGCAGCAACCCCAGGACCTCGGCAGAAAATATTTTCAGGTGGGGGCCAAATGCATGTCAATTTGGGGGTCCTTGACATGAAAATGTTTGAGACGGGTCTGAAATTACAATCTAACCCAAACGGACCCGGTTGAGTTGAAGCCCAAGCCCCATACCTACCCCATAACCCCCCACGGTACCCCCCAAGGTATTCTTTACTTCATTCTCTCAATGTTATTTCTGTGTGTGATTTCCTGTGATTTCTGTGTGCAGCAATCACATACAGGTGTGACTGCAGGCATGCAGTCATGCCTTATATGGGGATTGGTGGGGCCACTGGGCGGCTCCCTATGGTAATTAGGATGAAAAACTGGCACACCCCTTCAAGTTACGAGGATTGGGATTCATCATCATCAAGAACATAGTTACGAACAATTCTGCCTTTTAAGAACGTTTCATGAATCTGACTCAACTGCTCTTAGGAATTCACTTAGGAAGAAATGTAAGAGGAAACATTAGGAACTTATTGCTGCATGAGGCCCATTGTTATGAGTAACAGTTAGTTCGGTCTCTCAGTTGAACTGTCGTTAAAAAAAAATCCTATTACTTTAATTGAAATGCCCACGCTGTGGTGTATATCCGGGCTTGGCCAGCACACGATCACTCCACTTGCCGCCAAACTTGCCACATACTATTTATCAGTGCTCTGGATAATACCTAGGCTTCTTTCCCCACCTTCAATGTACTTACATATTGTACAGTTAATATAAAACTACATTCTTTTTATTCAGGCACATTTTTAGCCACTTTTTTTTGGCCCGCTAGGACCCTACCCTACTGCGCATGTGTGACATGGGCGCACACTGTTACCAAGGTTTCCGATGCTTAGCGGCAAACCACCTAATTTGGAGCACGATGCCAGTGTGAAATTGCCTTAAGGGAGGATGGGTGCAGGCGGACGAACCACATTGTCAAATCAGTCAGCCATATATGGCCATAAACGGGACAAGAAATTGCCTTAAGGGAGGATGGGCAGGCGGACGAACCACATCTTCAAATCAGTCAGCTATATATGGCCATAAATGGGACAAGGACTGACAGATAGAGATCTCCATATATGGCCATATCAGTTGGATCTCTGGTGCAACGTAGCTGTGAGGGCCGCGAAGTGTCCGAACCTCTAGTCAGTGTAAGTCATATACCCCGTAGCTCATTAGCTGTCTCTGGGAGAGACCATTCTGCGGAATACTTCCTCCATGGTGGTTACAGAAGCTCCATAGCTGGCGATGCCCAACTTCTCCCTGTTCACCTCCCCAACTTCTCCCTATTCACCTCCAGCTCAGCAACCAGCAACTCAAACCTGTCGGTGCTGTCCTTAGGCAATATGTAAGAGAGTTCCGCCCCCACGTTGCTCTCGTTGCTCTCCAGCGTGGCGTTAGTGATGTGCATGTGGACCAGATGGGTGATCTCAGACACGTTACAGAGAGCTTCTTGTTGGAGAAGTCCTCTGAGCTGAGCATCCGGCTGTCTGTGAGGTCTGTGTTGTCCGTTATTCCACCGGTGCTGCCGGTGTTATCTGTGGTCTGCTGAGAGCGCCTCCCACGCTGGTACTGCAGTGCGGGCATCTGAATGGCCTGGATGTCCAAACTGGAATCCACCAGTTTCCCCATTTTAGGGATACTTCCTCCATGGTGGTTACAGAAGCTCCATAGCTGGCGATGCCCAACTTCTCCCTGTTCACCTCCAGCTCAGCAAACAGCAACTAAAACATGTCGGTGCTCTCCTTAGGCAATATGTAGGACAGTTCCCCTCCCACGTTAATCTCCAGCATGGCGTTAGGGACATGCATGTGGACCAGATGTGTGATATCAGACACGTTACAGAGAGCGTCCTTTTTTTTTTTTTTATAATTTTTATCCCACGATTTTGTAACCCACATTTTTTCACCCAGTGCCAATTGCCTATGTAATCCTGGGCACTACCTACCCTCTGCCAGCCTAGGGAGAGCCCAAGCTGAAGCTCATGCCTCCTTCAATGCATGAGGAGCAAGCAGGCCGCTTCTTATCACCCGACAGGGGGGAGTTTCCCTTGTTGGACATAGCGCGTGGAAGGAACACGTTATTCCAACCAGTTCCCTTCTCCTCCATCAGGCGCCCCGGCTGTCAGCGAGCGTCCTTCACAATTACCATGAGGTAACCGGTCCATATTTGTCCTTGAGGAAGAGAGGCGAGCCGCAACACTTCAGCTCTCCTCCGGCCAAGATGGCCACACGGTCGCCCTGTTGCTCGGCCTCGTCCATTAAGTGCGTGATGATCAAGATGGTGCGCCCGCGCTTCTGCCCCTGCAGCAGGTCCCAGGTGGCGCGTCGCGCCGACGGGTCCATGCCCGTGGTGGGCTCGTCCAGCATCACCACTTTGGAGTCGCCGGTCAGGGCAATGCCAACCGACAGCTTTCTCATCATGCCACCAGAGAGGGTCTTTGTCCGGGCATGGCGCTTGTCCTCCAGGTTTAGGATTCCGATGATGTGATCCACTTCGGCCGGGATCCGGTCTCTGGGGAAGCCTTTCAGTTGTGCGTAGAAGAGCAGGTGCTCGCTGACTGTCAGGTTATCAAACAGGATGTTGTGTTGAGGACAGAGACCCAGGCTGCGGCGGATCAGAGCCATATCGTGACAGATGTCATAACCGTTGATGTAAGCCCGTCCACTGGTGGGCGGGAACAGACCGGTCAGCAAGGACAGCAGGGTTGTCTTTCCGGCCCCGTTGTGACCCAGCAGTACGGTGATCTGTCCCTCAAACATATTTACCGTGAGGTCCCGTACAGCCTGCAGCGTCTCGTTTCCCACTTTGAATTCCTTGGTTAGATGTTTGATCTTGACCCCGGAGACCAGTCCGGTCGGTTCCTCCTCCATGAACTCACCCTTCACAGCGCTCCCAGCGACCTCCTCTTCCTCTTTCCCGCTGACGGGAGCGGTATGGGGGCTACTGCGCCAGTAGGAGGGCAGGATGAAGAAGTGGTATGGCAGCGGTACTCCGTACTCGCCAGGGAAAACGGCCTCCATGTACCACGCCACCAGGCCGTACAGCAAGGTGTCCAGCAGCAGCATCCCCAAGACCTCGGCCAGGGACAATAACCTGACCTCAGGGCTACCTGGCGGTCCATGTTTCGAGGTCACCGATTCAAACAGGTTGGACCACTGGATTCCCGTTCCTTTTTGTTCAATCACATTAATGAGATCGACTCCCATAGCCATGGCCACGTTAGAAAGAAGGCAGGCAGATGTCATCTGGGCATCGGTCATCTTGGGCACAAGGTTCAGCATTGGTTGAGGCAAGTAGGTCAGGATATAGATAAAGCCGCTTGCTATTGCTGCTAATTTGGACCGTGAAAAGAAGGTACTGATCATGAAGCTGAAGTTGATGGTGGCTACAACAAAGACCAGCAGGAAGACAAATACCAGTGTGGGGTCACTGTTGTACAGAACAGCACACTTTTGACAGACACGAACGCCGTCTCTGTCTCTGTCGCAGACAGGACAATCACTAACAGGAATGGACAAGAGCAGAGTGATGAAGAAGACGGAGATGGAGAGGCTGAGGAGGTACGTGAGGAACCAGGCGCTCCAGTGGAGCCAGTTGCTGAGACCCATAATGCGCATGTACTCCTTGAGCCTATTCTCCTTCTCCTGCACCAAGGCCACTACTATGAAACCCGAGGTGTAGCTTAAGCTGAGCACCAGCAGCAGTGGCAGAAAAGCTAGAAACTTTCCACCACCCAAATAAACTTGGATGGCTGAGAACAGCAAAGGCAGGGCCATTTCCAACACAGTCACCAGGATCTGACGTTTCCGCAGCACATAGTTCTTCCACAGTAGCAAGCCAAGCTGCCGCGTGAGACTCATCGTCCGTCCTTTCTGTAATTGTCGCCTTCTTGTAAACGGTGTAAAGAAGAAATATGTTGTCGCTTCTTCCTTCACTGTCACTCGATCGATAATAAGCTTTATTCATAGCCGACTGACATCACAGACGACGTCAGTATTCTTGTGACGTCAGGCATGTCCATACAGTACTTGAGCACAACTGACACACCCACAACTTCTATGTTGTAGAATAGAAGCCACATTAAGCTCTCTCTCTCTCTCTCCCCCTCTCTCTCCTGTCAAAGTTTCGAGAAAAGGCTAAAAATTCTAAAGACCAGCACACATCTAAAACATTTCTAACACTACAGAGCGCTTTTAGTGCCATTAGTGATTCATTTTCAGTGAGTGGTTAGGTAGGGAAGCTCAGGCAGTCTGACAGGCGGAGTTCAAAATGTACTTGAGTAAAAGCATAAAAATATTGCCATCAAAATGAACTTAAAATACCAAAAAGTTAAAGTACTCATTATGTCCCATTTCAAGCTTTCAAATGTATAACAATCTTTTGAAAATAGTAGATCTTGTAGATCGGCTATTTTCAAATGGCCGAAATGTATAGGGCTGAAGTAGTTAAAGATGGAGTGCCATGATAGTTTTCAACCCTAAAACCTGATCATAAGGTATTATTATTATGTAAGGATTTTTTTCACCAAAAAAAAGTGTACAGTAAGTGTTAAAATGTTGTTTTTATGTAGACACGCCTCCAGTTCATTAAGTATGCCTGGTTCTCACCTTAGCACCTCCTCACCACCTTAGCACCACCCACCTGTCCTAGTCCCTCCTCCTCCTCATGCCCACACCTGTTGTGTTATGATAATGAGGGGGAGGGTATGTTTTTTGGGGGCTCTGTGATGTCACTAAATGACATGACACGTTTGACCCTCAAGATTTCAGCCTCCAGGAAGAAATTCCAAATCAGAATCAGAATCAGAATCAGAATCAGGTTTATTGTCACATCACAGGTTTACAAGGTAAAAAAGTGGGTGAAATTCGTTTTTGTACATCACTCCCATCGCAACGTTAAATTCCGTAGAAAGAAGAGTGGGGAGAGAGAGAAGAAGAGGGGGTAGGGGGGCAAGTGGGAAGGAGATCAAACAAGAGAACAATAGAAGGCCAAAAAGTTATCTACATATTTACAAAGTATATCAGAGAAGACATAAAACAACATAAAACCACCACTGGGGGGCTTAATGAAGTTCTATCAACCTCATAGACACATGAAAAACAGAAAAAGTGCAAAAACATGGCACCAGCTCTTTAATGTATGTCTTGTATTAATAATCACAGTCTAAAAAGTAACTAGTGACTAAAGTTGTCAAAGAATTGTACTAGAGTAAAAACACAATGAACGCATCATGTGTCATTTTAAGATTTCTTCGGCCATTCAAAAATAGCAGATCTACCAGCTCATGAGCTTGTAGATCTGATATTTTTGGAAAAATGTTGAACATTTGTGCAAATCGTTGAATGTATATATTTTTTAAAGAAAACATTTGTAACTCAAGTCTTTACTTCTGGGGGGTCCCTGGAACAACATATTTTGAGTTGGGGGTCTGTGGCCAAATACATATCTAAAAATGTTTTCTAAATCCTAACAGTATTTTGCTATATCAGTGGTGCTACAACTTTTCCATGTCAAGGACCCCCATAATGTATTTGGCCGCATTGGCTATTTTCAAACAATCGTGTACTTTTACTTTTCGTACATTACGTATATTTTGATGCCAATACTTTGGTACTTTTACTCGAGTAACATTTTGAACACAGGCCTTTCATACTTGTAGTTGTAACAGAGTATTTCAAATATCTGAGTAGGCCTACTTCTTCCACCACTGACAGTATCCTGAGGGAAGTGTTTGGTGCTTCTCTCCTGGGCGAAGCTGACTCAACACCTCCTTACTGGCGGGGGTCTGTGGTGGGACATCCAGGGGGTCTGGACACACACACACACACACACACACACACACACACACACACACACACACACACACACACACACACTCACACACTCACACACTCACACACTCACACACTCACACACACACACACACACACACACACACACACACACACACACACACACACCCACACACACACACAAACGCGATCAGAACAACATCACCTCTCCTCCTCTCCACTGCTCGACTCTGCGGTTTAACATCTTTTCTTCTAGTTCCTCATTCTCATGAACATCATTCAACCACAACGTGTATATTCTGCACTGACAGAAGCTAGAAGTGACCACAGTTTCCCTGTAGCTTCATAATCTCCTCTAAAGTTACGCGCACGCAACAGTCCAAGAAACGACACCAAAAACGTTTCATAACATTAAAATGATTGAAAGAATGGATAAGAAGAACTGTGTGTGCATGTGCACGCGTGTGTGTGTGTGCGTGTGTGTGTGTGTGTGCGTGCCTGCGTGCAAGCTGATTCGGCAAGTCATTACTAAAGTCACTCAGACACTCACTAGCCTGCAATGTTTGGTCTTGCAGAATTTGCAAAGTGAGTGCATGCATCACTGGCAATGGTGGAAAGAAACTAAGTATGTGTACTTAAGTACTGTACTTACTGTAAGTCAACTTTTGAGTTACTGTTTACTTCGTCGCATCGCAACGCGTTGTGAGCTTGTAGATCTGCTATTTTCAAACATTTTAGTTTTAAGTATAGTAGTCAAGTATATTTTGAAGCCAATACTTGTGTACTTTTACTAAAGTAACATTTTGAACACAGGCCTTTTACTTGTAACAGAGTACTTCTACATTGTGGTATTGATACTTTTACTTATGTAAAAAATGTCAGTACTTTTTCCACCACCGATACCTGGATATAGGTCTTGTATCAACTTTGATTCTACTGTATATACACAATTATATGTAATGGGGGGGTCACGGCCAGTGTTGCCAGATTATGTGAGAGAAACAAGCAACCAGGTCTAGGAAAACCAGCCCAAAAGAAGCGACTATGGGCCACATGAGCACTTTAACATATACATGAGCTATTTGAAAATAGCAGATCTACAAGCTCACAGCGCGTCGCGATGCGACGCGCTGTGAGCTTATAGATCGGCTATTTTCAAAAGAAATTGTGCGGGAAAATTATAATAAGCAGATCTGGCAACCCTGGTCACGGCCTGAAAAGTTAATCTATGCCTCTGTCATAGATGACTGACATCATGACTGATGTCTCAGTCTGGTCACATGAAGTCAGAGCCACAGCGTTCCCATGGATCCTGAAATTCACATTATTTACTAGTTTATATGTTTATAGATATCGTTGCTGTCGGGCAGAAAGCTCTTATTATCTACATATTCAAACTTTTTGTGTTTATTCGTAAATTATCGCCCTACTTGATCACACTACAGCGTCACAAAAGTAGTAGATCTGCTACTTTTGCTATTTTTCTATTTGAATCCTGAAAAGTAATAGTTCTGGACATATGAGGTTTCCACCCGACAGAGACTATATAATACTGAATGGACAACATACAGTTTGATCAAACACTAAAATATTTCACGATAAACCTGAAACCTGCAGAATGTGAATGAAGAACTGTACATTATTATCTATGGAATTACATACTGAGAACAAATGGAGAGTGAATTAAGTGTAATAATAATAATAATAATAATAAATGTAACAATAATAATAATAAATATAGCTGCAAGCAGCGATAATACGGGGCCAGTGAATAGAGAGAGAGAGAGACATGGAAACGGAATAGATTGAAGAGAGAGAGAGTGACATGGAAACAATAGATTGATGAGAGAGAGAGATGGAAACATAATGGTTTGATTGGACATCTCAACCTACTGCCATTAACAGGATTCGAACTCTCAACCTTCAGACTAATAGGCTGCAACACTACCTATAGTGCTATAGCTTTGTCCGGGCTGATATTGTCTGTTGAAGATCATAAACTCTTGCCTTCTTTCATGAACCAAGCCCCTGTTTCACTAACACTAAGATCACTCGTTCACAAACCATTTACCAATGAAGAAATTGTACATCTCCTCAGAACCAAAACTAGTGAAAGTAGCCGATCTACAAGCTCACAAACCATGAAAAGTTGTGAGATTGTAGATCAGCTATTTTCAGAATGAAGTATGTCATACGTTGAAAAAACGTACTCTCAAATAAGCATTTCAGGTTATTTTTACCATTTGCACATGTATTCATTGATACAGTCATGTTGTTTGCAATTCAACTTAAATTAAGTCTGCATCAAGTGAGGCTTGAACTGGCGACCTTGAGATTGTGAGGCATTCATTTAAGGGAGACGCCATTGGCCCAACAGACAAGTAACTGTGAAAAAGGAGATCAGACAGATGATACAGTTTCACACAAATAGCTGAAAAATCCTGGGTTTAAGTGTTTTTCAAACTGCTCAAAATTGCGGACAATCTAAGGGCGGAGCTTAATGGTCAAATCGATACGTGTGTTCCTCATGAGTCAAGGCACATGTGTAAGCAAGTTTCACGACTTTCGGCCAAACGAGGCATGACTTATGCCTGTTTAAAGTCTGCCTTTTCAAAAAATTGCTATAGCGCCCCCTTTTGGCCAATTGGAGTGAGATTGGTTTCAGTGATATTTGGAATGACCCTGTACATTTCTGCCAAGTTTCAAAGAAATGTGAGTCTGCATGAATGTTTTAGGCACAGATGAATAATTTTCATAAAACTGTAATAGTTAAAATCTATCTCCTCCTGGGAGTTTTGAGCAATCTGCACGAAACATTTTACACATGAACTTTGGACCACTGCCTACAAAAATTTCCAACGGATTTTCCATAAGTGAAAAAATGCAGAAGTTAGGAGCCAATGACTGTTTTTCATATAATTCAAAATGGTGGGCGATCTAAAGGTCAGAGGTCAAAAGTCAGACCACGAAAGTTGTCGGGCATGAAGAGACGCATGTGTGTATCGAAGTTTCATGGTTGTAGGTCAAACAGGGCATGAGTTGTACCTGTTCAAAGTTGGCACTTTCAATTGAGTGCTATAGCGCCACCCTTTGACGAATGAGTGTGAGAATTATTTCTTGGTAGTTTTTCATGAGCATCTACCATATGGCCGCGTTTCGTAAAAAGCGTATGCACGGTTAAGCCAGAACTGGCAAAAACAAGTATTTTTCAAACTGCTCAAAATTGCGGAAAATCTAAGGGCGGAGCTTAATGGTCAAATCGATACGTGTGTTCCTCATGAGTCAAGGCACATGTGTAAGCACGTTTCACGACTTTCGGCCAACGAGGCATGACTTATGCCTGTTTAAAGTCTGCCTTTTCAAAAAATTGCTATAGCGCCCCCTTTTGGCCAATTGGAGTAAGATTGGTTTCAGTGATATTTGGAATGACCCTCTACATTTCTGCAAAGTTTCAAAGAAATGTGAGTCTGCATGTATGTTTTAGGCACAGATGAATAATTTTCATAAAACTGTAATAGTTAAAATCTATCTCCTCCTTGGATTTTTGAGCAATCTGCACGAAACGTTTCACACTTGAACTTTGGACCACTTTCTACAAAAATTTCCAACGGATTTTCCATAAGTGAAAAAATGCAGAAGTTAGGAGCCAATGACTGTTTTTCATATAATTCAAAATGGTGGGAGATCTAAAGGTCAGAGGTCAAAAGTCAGAGTGTGAAAGTTGTTCAGCATGAGGAGACGCATATGTGTATCCAAGTTTCATGGCTGTAGGTCAAACAGGGCATGAGTTGTACCTGGTCAAAGTTGGCATTTTCAATTGAGTGCTATAGCGCCACCTTTGGACGAAAGATTGTGAGAATTATTTTTTGATCGTTTTTCATGACCATCTACCATATGGCCGAGTTTCGTAAAAAACGACTGCACGGTTCAGCCAGAACTGCGAAAAGTGGCAGAAGAAGAAGAAGAAGAAGAAGTGACAGAATAATGCGAATAACAATACGTGTCCAGAGCAGAGCTCTGGCCCCGTAATAATGATGATGATGATGATGATGATGATGATGATAATAACAACAACTACGACATCAACAATAAGCTTTATTTGAATAGCATACACTCAAATTGCTTGATATTAAAGAGATGAGATGAACAGGAATATAGGTTTAATAGAAGCACAAATATAAACAGTGATTTGCAAATATAAGAAACGTTCAAAAGGAAACAGAATTCTTAAGCACATACTCAATCAATAAGAAAGGATTAATGGATTTAAGACTAAAACTTTATTAATCTCCGAGAAACATGGTATTAAAATGGAACAGGTTGTTATTCACATTCTATACAGTAGGCTCCCTTTTAACTAAATAATGGAATAATGACAATATGAGTATAGATTGTAATATAAACAAACCAAAGCAAACACACAAACTACCACATGCAAACACAGCCATCATGTACTGTAGCTGCACCAACACACCAGCTAACTGATGCATTGTGAACATGATGGCTTCAGCACACAACTCTTTCACAGATCCAGTACTTGATAAAGTCACACCGTCTGTCGGACCATCCTCTGTTAGGAGAGGAAGGTAGAGACCCATCATAATACTCAACACAGTCTGATTCTGCATTAGTGTCATTGCGTTCGAAACCAGGCTGACCAGGCCTCCAGTATACCTGTAGAAGTAGGAACAGTTAATGCATTACAATACCTTTACAAGGATGGTTTTTCACTCTAGATATTTTGTTTTTTTAATAATGACCTTAAATGATATTCTAGATCACCGGTTCTCAAAGTGGGGTCCGGGGACCACCAGGGGGTCCCCAGCAAAATGATGACGAATTTAAACCACTTTATCCATTGGCATTTAAAAAATAGCAGATATACAAGCTCATAGCGTGTGAGCTTGTACATATGCCATTTTGGAAAAGTTTGTGCAATTTATTTTTACTCAAATCTTTGCTTCTGGGGGTCCCTGTGGTTTGAGAACCACCGTTCTAGATATTAGATGCAAAGTAACTGGATAGTGAAGTAGACAACATAATATCTTAGTGACAGTGTAGTAGGTTTTAGGATGCAAATGTTCAATCAAATCATTAGTCGATAGTTGGTTCACCTTATCGATTGATCATCAATTTTATAAGCGATAATTTTCCTGACAACATGAATTTACTATAACTAGTACAAACAGCATCTAGATATAATTTATTACATGAGAGACTGATGTGTTGTGTCCCGAACATTCTGGTGTTTAAATTAACCAAACACAATTGTCCCCTAAATTACACTCTCATATTGTTGCTGTCGGGTGGAAACCTTGTGTGTCCAAATACTGTTCCTGTTTTATTATTATTTAAAAAACATTTAAAAATTATGAAAATAGTTGATCTACAAGCTCACACCGCCTTGCATCGCGAGGCGTTTACTCGACACTCTTATATGATGAAGTATAGAGCATTCATTTAGAGAAAAACTTTTTGAAATATGGAGATACAAGGTTTCTGCCTGACAGTGACATTATGTAGGGTATCTTTCATGACAACATGTAGGGTGCGTTCGGAAATACAGCACTGAGCACACTGGCCAATACAAACTAATAGGCGAGTGCGCTCCGGTGCGCAATTTCCGAAGGCATACATAGTGAAAAGCAGCAGGTGTTGGTCAATTTGTGCATACCGGTAATAACATTTTGACCGTGTTGTGCATCTTATTTATAGGAAACCTATTGAATATGGTGAGCAATACAGGTGTTTGAAACATTTTCAAACAGGAGTGATTCTAGTATCAGACCATTGGAGGCAGGGGGGTGGGGGGGGGGGTGACATGCATTCAGTATGTAAACAGATGGACACACTTTTCTCTTGTTTTGATCTGTAACTTAGCCAATAGTGATGCGCGGGTCAGGTTTTTTCATAACCCGCCCTGCCCGCCACGCACGGGAACCCAACCCGCCCCAACCCGTCCCGCAACAATGAATATAAATTAACGACCCGCCCTGCAACCCGCCCCAAAAAAAAAGTACACAGCAAGTCCATTCAATTACTTTCCAAAGAGAGAGAGAGAGAGAGAGAGAGAGAGAGAGAGAGAGAGCGTGAGAGAGAAGGTGTGTTTTGGTGGGGGTTCTTTTCTTCCGCGGGTTGACCCGCTTCGCCCGCCCCACGATAATTGCGTAGGCCTAACATATAACCCATCTCTCGCCCTATGATCTGGTAACACACGCATCTAGAACAAACATGGGAACATTCTCATTCTACTACTGTCCTGACACCATCCATTAAAAAATGTAAATCACTGACATTATCAGGATACCACAAGGTAAATGTAAATGCAAATTCCCATTTCCTTTGTACATATAGTGTTTGTATTCATTATATGTATATTGTGATATTTGTTTATGCTATGTTGATTAATTGAATACATACTGTAGGACCACAATGGAAACAAGTCCCCAGGACTTTTTTTGTGTTATCCTTTTAGCCATGTCTTATTGTACCACGTGCTGTTTACATGTCTGACTAATAAAGTAATTAATCAATCAATCAATCAATCAAAGTAACATTTCAAACTTTATTATGAAATTATATATGAACTGTAATCATGCATACAGTCAGTTTTACAATTAATGTATAGATGCTATTGTTACAAGACAGTGTCATGTGGCAAAACATAGTCGATGTACAAGCTCACACATGACACGTGAGCTTGAGGACTGACAGTTTTTGCCACGCGACGTCATAGTGTGACAGAGTATGACATTGGGTTGATACGATGCTGATGGTCATTGAATATAAAGATGGCTGCCAAAAGCGTACAGAGGTATTAATAGGGGCAGAGCTGAAATCATGGTTCAATGACAGAACAGTAGTTATGATTGGAGTATGTTACAGTATCACCCCAGTGCATGATCAAGTGATGATTTCAACCCCGCCCCCCAAAAAAGTTGGGAAGACTTTTTACATGTTTATAGCACCTGAAGTCAACGCGGCGAAACGCGTCGTGCAAAATATAAAATGAAGCATTAAGTGAGACCTGTCCATCATCTTTGGAGAGTGTCCTTTCCTGTGAGAAGCAGAGGGAGTTTTTTTGTCTTCATGTACAGATGTGCCACTTCAAAACTTCACATGTCCTGCCATCGCCAAGACAGTACATTTTCAGGGGATTCCCAGGGCAATAAGAGGGACAAAGAAGGGCATTTAAAATGCTGAATTATTTTGATGATCACTGCTTTTATGATGCTAATTAATTTGAGCAACTGGTCAAATCACCTTTCGCCTCATAATGAGTCTGACACCTTCTTAAACACACATTCTTTTGTTCTCATGTATATAGTTGTCTGTTGAAGGGAAAAACGGGGGTGTGTAGTGACAACTTCTTTTCAGGGGCAAAACAGTGCATTTTAAGGGCAGAAAAGGGAGGAAAAAAATGCATTTTCAGGGGACTTTCAGGGAAAGAACAGTAACGTGTGAAGTTTTGAAGTGGCACATCTGTATATATACAGTATATATAAGAGAGAGAGAGAGAGAGAGAGAGAGAGAGAGAGAGAGAGAGAGAGAGAGAGAGAGAGAGAGAGAGAGAGAGAGAGAGAGAGAGAGAGAGAGAGAGAGAGAGAGAGAGAGAGAGAGAGAGAGAGAGAGAGAGAGAGAGAGAGGAGAGAGAGAGAGAGAGAGAGAGAGAGAGAGAGAGAGAGAGAGAGTATCTTTCTCTAAAGGGCTTGTGGACTTTCATACAGCACTGGTGAAGACATCTTGTGTTTTAAACATGTCCTTCAGGGTTGGCCTTGAGTTCCAGCGTTGCTCCTGGGCAAACTGGTAAACACATCCAAACAGATCAGGAAACATCTCCATCAGGTTAACACCAGCGGCCTCTACAGCACTGTGAACACAAAGCAGAGTGATCACTGGAGTCACAACCAGTGGTGGCTTATCCAACGGGCTTGAGGTGCTGAAGCACAGGGCACCAACCTGGGAGGGGGGGGGGGGGGGGGAACCAAACGGCGTGAAGAAAAAAAGAAACGGCAAAAATCGGCGGAATTTAGAAGCGCAGGGCTCCGCGCAGGGGCTCCGCGCAGGGCTCCGCGCAGGGCTCCGCGCAGCAAAACTCGGTTGGACAGTTTCCATCACATAAAGTAAAGTCTATGAGATTCTAAACCACACTACTGTATGATATATATATATATATATATATATATATATATATATATATATATATATATATATATATATATATAATATATATATACACACATACATACACACACACACACACACACACACACACACACACACACACACACACACACACACACACACACACACACACACACACACACATATATTCTGAGTGACTTACAGTATGTCTGTCATTTTTAATTCAACTTACTGGTGTGAATGGAGATTGTGAATGGAGCGCAGCAGTCCAAATGAGTTCTCAGGGCAGGGTTCCATCTTCTGAAGCAACTCAGGTGGGAACTGGATAAAAATATAAATTAAAAATCAATGGACTAGTTCCTAACTTTCTTTAGGACATGGAAACGGGAGACATTTTTGTTTTGGGTCATGTGGCCATGTGATGACGGCAAAATAATATATCACTCTACGTGATTTGCCGCATTTTGCTCGAAATTGGACACTCCTGCAAACTTTAGATGTAAATCTTAGCCAATGACGATGGAATATGAAAAATCAAACAGATCCGTCTTGATCACATGACTATAGAGAGCATGTGTACTGATGTGCATGAAATTTGGATACAATCTGAAGGAGTGGTGCTATAAAAGACAGATGTGAAAAATGCAGGGCAAATGTTGTTCCTTGGCCTCTAGGGAGTGCACATACAAAGTTTTACACAGATCGGTGCAGTTATGGGTAAAAACACGAAATGGCCTGTTATAGCGCCACCATGAGGCTGAGGGTGCAAAACTCTCTCGCCATGCCTTTCGGCCTGGCGGAGACAATAAATGTGAAAGGGCAATTGTGTTTAAGACATTCTGACAGTATTAGCACAGGTATTCCACCAGAGGTAGTCCTACTGATTTTAAGCCCTGCCGTCTTTACAGCAATATAAGAAAAACATCTTTCCTATACTCTGCAGCAGTTCAGTGGAATGATTTACCTTCCAACCTCAAGTTGATCAGTTCCTTTGATAACTTTAAATTCACATTAAAAAGATGGTTGGCCAATAATCTGACATTTTAAACCAAGTACTGATCATATAGATTACAATTTTTGATTAATTTTAAGTTCAGTTTTCTGTTTTTTGTTTTGTGAATTTAGTTTTTTTGTCCCTGTCTTGTATTTGTATTGTTGCTCCCTGCCCACCTTCCCCAAAAGGACCAGAATGGAAACAATCATTCATTTTCAATGAACTGCTCAATCAATCAAAAAAGCAATAAACTCACCTTGTGTTTCCACGTTTTGAACTGACCCTGTTCAGCATACTGGTCCAAGGACCCGATCAGGTCCTTGTCATCATCTGGACAGTTCTCAACCTCCTTTCCAATCCTTCTCAAGTACTCAACTCTCCTGAAAATAATAATAATAAATAAATAAATAATAATAGCGTTAGGCTAGAATATAAGTACCATAACTTTGGATCAAACTGACTAAGATTAGCTTAAATAATATTTAGATATCAGAGAATGAGTGAATAACATGGAAGGGAAAATGTTTGCCTTTTTTTTTTAATCATACCTCTCTTTTGACCAAAAGAAGGGATGAGCCAAGCATTCCTCCACTGTAGGTCTTTTCTTTGGATCTTCATTGGTCATCCTCTTGATGAGATCCTTGGCAACCACATCCTGAACATGGTCCAGGTTGTACTTTCCATCCAGAATGTTGGTTTCACATCTAGTGCCTGTACCAAATGGATGGTGTCCTCCAGACAGGATGTAATATGACAACATCCCAGCCACCTTAAGAATGAGCATGTAAATGAGTAAGAACATTTTTATGTTGTTGTCATTCATTAAATTGTTCTCACTGTGAATAAAAAAACAACCT
>NC_139956.1:34897720-35097720 GCF_963454915.1 Gymnoscopelus microlampas | reverse complement strand
TTTGGCCTCCACACTTAGTGATTTTTTCGGATTTAACTTTCTTTTCGGTATTGAAACAAATGGTGAAAAAAGAAAATGTACTAAGTCCAGAGCTCGATGAATGTTAGGGACCAAAAAAAAACCTGTAACTCTCAGCCAACAGCATAGCTCAACTGGTAGAGCGTCTGTCCAATAACATGACTTGGCTTGACTTGAGTGGGTTCGATTCCCACTCGAGTCAAGTGTCCCCGGTAACTTGGGGCAACGGATAAATTGACTGATATCCTTAGTGATGGATAAATTGACTGATATCCTTAGTGATGCTTCCCTTTGCAGACTAACTTATAGAAAAACAAGTTAAAACCACCAGGAAACCTGTAACTCTCAGCCAACAGCATAGCTCAACTGGTAGAGCGTCTGTCCAATAACATGACTTGACTTGACTGAGTGGGTTCGATTCCCACTCGAGTCAAGTGTCCCCGGTAACTTGGGGCAACGGATAAATTGACTGATATCCTTGGTGATGGATAAATTGACTGATATCCTTAGTGATGATTCCCTTTGCAGACTAACTTCTAGAAAAACAAGTTAAAACCACCAGGAAACCTGTAACTCTCAGCCAACAGCATAGCTTAACTGGTAGAGCGTCTGTCCAATAACATGACTTGGCTTGACTTGAGTGGGTTCGATTCCCACTCGAGTCAAGTGTCCCCGGTAACTTGGGGCAACGGATAAATTGACTGATATCCTTAGTGATGGATAAATTGACTGATATCCTTAGTGATGCTTCCCTTTGCAGACTAACTTCTAGAAAAACAAGTTAAAACCACCAGGAAACCTGTAACTCTCAGCCAACAGCATAGCTCAACTGGTAGAGCGTCTGTCCAATAACATGACTTGGCTTGACTTGAGTGGGTTCGATTCCCACTCAAGTCAAGTGTCCCCGGGAACTTGGGGCAACGGATAAATTGACTGTTATCCTTAGTGATGGATAAATTGACTGATATCCTTAGTGATGATTCCCTTTGCAGACTAACTTCTAGAAAAACAAGTTAAAACCACCAGGAAACCTGTAACTCTCAGCCAACAGCATAGCTCAACTGGTAGAGCGTCTGTCCAATAACATGACTTGGCTTGACTTGAGTGGGTTCGATTCCCACTCGAGTCAAGAGTCAAGGTTTTAACTTGTTTTACTAGAAGTTAGTCTGCAAAGGGAAGCATCACTAAGGATATCAGTCAATTTATCCGTTGCCCCAAGTTACCGGGGACACTTGACTCGAGTGGGAATCGAACCCACTCAAGTCAAGTCATGTTATTGGACAGACGCTCTACCAGTTAAGCTATGCTGTTGGCTGAGAGTTACAGGTTTCCTTGTGGTTTTAACTTGCTTTTCTAGAAGTTAGTCTGAAAAGGGAAGCATCACTATGGATATCACTCAATTTATCCGTTGCCCCAAGTTACCGGGGACACTTGACTCGAGTGGGAATCGAACCCACTCAAGTCAAGCCAAGTCATGTTATTGGACAGACGCTCTACCATTTGAGCTATGCTGTTGGCTGAGAGTTACAGGTTTCCTGGTGGTTTTAACTTGTTTTTCTAGAAGTTAGTCTGCAAAGGGAAGCATCACTAAGGATATCAGTCAATGAATCCATCACTAAGGATATCAGTCAATTTATCCGTTGCCCCAAGTTACCGGGGCCACTTGACTCGAGTGGGAATCGAACCCACTCAAGTCAGGCCAAGTCATGTTATTGGACAGACGCTCTACCAGTTGAGCTATGCTGTTGGCTGAGAGTTACAGGTTTCCTGGTGGTTTTAACTTGTTTTTCTAGAAGTTAGTCTGCAAAGGGAAGCATCACTAAGGATATCAGTCAATTTATCCGTTGCCCCAAGTTACCGGGGACACTTGACTCGAGTGGGAATCGAACCCACTCAAGTCAAGTCATGTTATTGGACAGACGCTCCACCAGTTAAGCTATGCTGTTGGCTGAGAGTTACAGGTTTCCTTGTGGTTTTAACTTGCTTTTCTAGAAGTTAGTCTGCAAAGGGAAGCATCACTAAGGATATCAGTCAATTTATCCGTTGCCCCAAGTTACCGGGGAACCTTGACTCGAGTGGGAATCGAACCCACTCAAGTCAAGTCAAGTCATGTTATTGGACAGACGCTCTACCAGTTGAGCTAAGCTGTTGGCTGAGAGTTACAGGTTTCCTTGTGGTTTTAACTTGTTTTTCTAGAAGTTAGTCTGCAAAGGGAAGCATCACTAAGGATATCAGTCAATTTATCCGTTGCCCCAAGTTACCGGGGACACTTGACTCGAGTGGGAACCGAACCCACTCAAGTCAAGTCTTGTTATTGGACAGACGCTCTACCAGTTGAGCTAAGCTGTTGGCTGAGAGTTACAGGTTTACTGGTGTTTTAAACTTGTTTTTCTAGAAGTTAGTCTGCAAAGGGAAGCATCACAGTAAAGACACCATTGGGATTTGAACTCATGGCCTCTGGATTATGAATACTGCATCTCAACCCATTGAGCTAACTGTTGGCCAAGAACTAAAGCCTTCCTGGTGCTTTGACTTGAACAACAAACAAGACAAATACATTTTTCACCATTGTGTCACTACCGAAATGAAAGTTTGTCACTACCGAAACGAAAGTTAAATCCGAATCAACTCTAAATTGTCTGAAACGTACTCATAACAGGTTTTTGGGGGGACGATTTTGGCCTCCACACTTAGTGATTTTTTCGGATTTAACTTTCGTTTCGGTAGTGACAAACTTTCGTTTCGGTAGTGACACAATGGTGAAAAAATAAATTTACTAAGTCCAGAGCTCGATGACTGTTAGGGACCAAAAAAGTCACTACAAAGTACTACCAATCAACTCTAAATTGCCTAAAACGTACTCCTAACAGGTTTTTGGGGGGACGATTTTGGCCTGCACACTTAGTGATTTTTTTGGATTTAACTTTCGTTTCGGTAAAATAAATTTTACCGAAACGAAAATTACCAATCAACTCTAAATTGCCTGAAACGTACTCCTAACAGGTTTTTGGGGGGACGATTTTGGCCTCCACACTTAGTGATTTTTTCGGATTTAACTCTCGTTTCGGTAGTGACCAACTTTCGTTTCGGTAGTGACACAATGGTGAAAAAAGAAAATTTGCTAAGTCCAGAGCTCGATGAATGTTAGGAACCAAAAAATGTCACTACAAAGTACTACCAATCAACTCTAAATTGCCTGAAACGTACTCCTAACAGGTTTTTGGGGGGACAATTTTGCCCTCCACACTTAGTGATTTTTTCGGATTTAACTTTCGTTTCGGTAGTGACCAACTTTCGTTTCGGTAGTGACACAATGGTGAAAAAATACATTTTACTAAGTCCAGAGCTCGATGAATGTTAGGAACCAAAAAATGTCACTACAAAGTACTACCAATCAACTCTAAATTGCCTGAAACGTACTCCTAACAGGTTTTTGGGGGGACGATTTTGGCCTCCACGCTTAGTGATTTTTTCGGATTTAACTTTCGTTTTGGTAGTGACCAACTTTCGTTTCGGTAGTGACACAATGGTGAAAAAAGAAAATGTACTAAGTCCAGAGCTCGATGAATGTTCGGGACCAAAAAAAGTCACTACAAAGTACTACCAATCAACTCTAAATTGCCTGAAAACGTACTCCTAACAGGTTTTTGGGGGGACGATTTTGGCCTCCACACTTAGTGATTTTTTCGGATTTAACTTTAGTTTCGGTAGTGACCAACTTTCGTTTCGGTAGTGACACAATGGGGAAAAAATACATTTTACTAAGTCCAGAGCTCGATGAATGTTAGGAACCAAAAAATGTCACTACAAAGTACTACCAATCAACTCTAAATTGCCTGAAACGTACTCCTAACAAGTTTTTGGGGGGACGATTTTGGCCTCCACGCTTAGTGATTTTTTCGGATTTAACTTTCGTTTTGGTAGTGACCAACTTTCGTTTCGGTAGTGACACAATGGTGAAAAAAGAAAATGTACTAAGTCCAGAGCTCGATGAATGTTCGGGACCAAAAAAAGTCACTACAAAGTACTACCAATCAACTCTAAATTGCCTGAAAACGTACTCCTAACAGGTTTTTGGGGGGACGATTTTGGCCTCCACACTTAGTGATTTTTTCGGATTTAACTTTAGTTTCGGTAGTGACCAACTTTCGTTTTGGTAGTGACACAATGGGGAAAAAAGAAAATTTACTAAGTCCAGAGCTCGATGAATGTTAGGAACCAAAAAAAGTCACTACAAAGTACTACCAATCAACTCTAAATTGCCTGAAACGTACTCCTAACAGGTTTTTGGGGGGACGATTTTGGCCTCCACACTTAGTGATTTTTTCGGATTTAACTTTCGTTTCGGTAGTGACAAAATGGTGAAAAAAGAAAATTTACTAAGTCCAGAGCTCGATGAATGTTTGGTACGAAAAAAAGTCACTACAAAGTACTACCAATCAACTCTAAATTGCCTGAAACGTACTCCTAACAGGTTTTTTGGGGGACGATTTTGGCCTCCACACTTAGTGATTTTTTCGGATTGAACTTTCGTTTCGGTAGTGACCAACTTTCGTTTCGGTAGTGACACAATGGTGAAAAAAGAAAATTTACTAAGTCCAGAGCTCGATGAATGTTAGGTACCAAACAAAAAGTCACTACAAAGTACTACCAATCAACTCTAAATTGCCTGAAACGTACTCCTAACAGGTTTTTGGGGGGGCGATTTTGGCCTCCACACTTAGTGATTTTTTCGGATTTAACTTTCGTTTCGGTAGTGACCAACTTTCGTTTCGGTAGTGACACAATGGTGAAAAAAGAAAATGTACTAAGTCAAGAGCTCGATGAATGTTAGGGACCAAACAAAAAGTCACTATAAAGTACTACCAATCAACTCTAAATTGCCTGAAACGTACTCCTAACAGGTTTTTGGGGGGACGATTTTGGCATCCACACTTAGTGACTTTTTCGGATTTAACTTTCGTTTCGGTAGTGACCAACTTTCGTTTCGGTAGTGACACAATGGTGAAAAAAGAAAATTGACTAAGTCCAGAGCTCGATGAATGTTAGGGACCAAAAAAAGTCACTACAAAGTACTACCGATCAACTCTAAATCGCCTGAAACGTACTCCTAACAGGTTTTTGGGGGGACGATTTTGGCCTCCACACTTAGTGATTTTTTCGGATTTAACTTTCGTTTCGGTAGTGACCAACTTTCGTTTCGGTAGTGACACAATGGTGAAAAAAGAAAATGTACTAAGTCCAGAGCTCGATGAATGTTAGGAACCAAAAAATGTCACTACAAAGTACTACCAATCAACTCTAAATTGCCTGAAACGTACTCCTAACAGGTTTTTGGGGGGACGATTTTGGCCTCCACACTTAGTGATTTTTTCGGATTTAACTTTTGTTTTGGTAGTGACCAACTTTCGTTTCGGTAGTGACACAATGGTGAAAAAAAGAAAATTTACTAAGTCCAGAACTCGATGAATGTTAGGGACCAAAAAAAGTCACTACAAAGTACTACCAATCAACTCTAAATTGCCTGAAACGTACTCCTAACAGGTTTTAGGGGGGGGGGGGCGATTTTGGCCTCCACACTTGGTGATTTTTTTCGGATTTAACTTTCGTTTTGTTTCGTTTCGGTAGTGACCCAATGGTGAAAAAATAAATGTACTAAGTCCAGAGCTCGATGAATGTTAGGGACCAAAAAAGTTTCACTACAAAGTACTACCAATCAACTCTAAATTGCCTGAAACGTACTCCTAACAAGTTTTCGGGGGGACGATTTTGGCCTCCACACTTAGTGATTTTTTCAGATTTAACTTTCGTTTCGGTAGTGACCAACTTTCGTTTCGGTGGTGACCCAATGGTGAAAAAATAAATTTACTAAGTCCAGAGCTCGATGAATGTTAGGGACCAAAAAAAGTGTCACTACAAAGTACTACCAATCAACTCTAAATTGCCTGAAACGTACTCCTAACAAGTTTTCGGGGGGGACGATTTTGGCCTCCACACTTAGTGATTTTTTCGGATTTAACTTTCGTTTCGGTAGTGACCAACTTTCGTTTCGGTAGTGACCCAATGGTGAAAAAATAAATGTACTAAGTCCAGAGTTCGATGAATGTTAGGGACCAAAAAAAGTGTCACTACAAAGTACTTACAATCAACTCTAAATTGCCTGAAACGTACTCCTAACAGGTTTTCGGGGGGAAGATTTTGGCCTCCACACTTAGTGATTTTTTCGGATTTAAATTTCGTTTCGGTTTCGTTTCGGTAGTGACCCAATGGTGAAAAAAAAAATTTACTAAGTCCAGAGCTCGATGAATGTTAGGGACCAAAAAAAGTGTCACTACAAAGTACTACCAATCAACTCTAAATTGCCTGAAACGTACTCCTAACAGGTTTTAGGGGGGGGGGGCGATTTTGGCCTCCACACTTAGTGATTTTTTTCGGATTTAACTTTCGTTTTGTTTCGTTTCGGTAGTGACCCAATGGTGAAAAAATAAATGTACTAAGTCCAGAGCTCGATGAATGTTAGGGACCAAAAAAGTTTCACTACAAAGTACTACCAATCAACTCTAAATTGCCTGAAACGTACTCCTAACAAGTTTTCGGGGGGACGATTTTGGCCTCCACACTTAGTGATTTTTTCAGATTTAACTTTCGTTTCGGTAGTGACCAACTTTCGTTTCGGTGGTGACCCAATGGTGAAAAAATAAATTTACTAAGTCCAGAGCTCGATGAATGTTAGGGACCAAAAAAAGTGTCACTACAAAGTACTACCAATCAACTCTAAATTGCCTGAAACGTACTCCTAACAAGTTTTCGGGGGGACGATTTTGGCCTCCACACTTAGTGATTTTTTCGGATTTAACTTTCGTTTCGGTAGTGACCAACTTTCGTTTCGGTAGTGACCCAATGGTGAAAAAATAAATGTACTAAGTCCAGAGTTCGATGAATGTTAGGGACCAAAAAAAGTGTCACTACAAAGTACTTACAATCAACTCTAAATTGCCTGAAACGTACTCCTAACAGGTTTTCGGGGGGAAGATTTTGGCCTCCACACTTAGTGATTTTTTCGGATTTACATTTCGTTTCGGTTTCGTTTCGGTAGTGACCCAATGGTGAAAAAAATGTTTTACTAAGTCCAGAGCTCGATGAATGTTAGGGACCAAAAAAAGTGTCACTACAAAGTACTACCAATCAACTCTAAATTGCCTGAAACGTACTCCTAACAGGTTTTCGGGGGGACGATTTTGGCCTCCACACTCAGTGATTTTTTCGGATTTAACTTTCGTTTCGGTTTCGTTTCGGTAGTGACTCAATGGTGAAAAAATACATTTACTAAGTCCAGAGCTCGATGAATGTTAGGGACCAAAAAAAGTGTCACTACAAAGTACTACCAATCAACTCTAAATTGCCTGAAACGTACTCCTAACAGGTTTTCGGGGGGACGATTTTGGCCTCCACACTTAGTGATTATTTCGGATTTAACTTTCGTTTCGGTTTCGTTTCGGTAGTGACCCAATGGTGAAAAAATAAATGTACTAAGTCCAGAGCTCGATGAATGTTAGGGACTAACAAAAGTGTCACTACAAAGTACTACCAATCAACTCTAAATTGCCTGAAACGTACTCCTAACAGGTTTTCGGTGGGATGATTTTGGCCTCCACGCTTAGTGATTTTTTCGGATTTAACTTTCGTTTTGGTAGTGACCAACTTTCGTTTCGGTAGTGACACAATGGTGAAAAAAGAAAATGTACTAAGTCCAGAGCTCGATGAATGTTCGGGACCAAAAAAAGTCACTACAAAGTACTACCAATCAACTCTAAATTGCCTGAAAACGTACTCCTAACAGGTTTTTGGGGGGACGATTTTGGCTTCCACACTTAGTGATTTTTTCGGATTTAACTTTAGTTTCGGTAGTGACCAACTTACGTTTCGGTAGTGACACAATGGGGAAAAAAGAAAATGTACTAAGTCCAGAGCTCGATGAATGTTAGGAACCGAAAAATGTCACTACAAAGTACTACCAATCAACTCTAAATTGCCTGAAACGTACTCCTAACAGGTTTTTGGGGGGACGATTTTGCCCTCCACACTTAGTGATTTTTTCGGATTTAACTTTCGTTTCGGTAGTGACCAACTTTCGTTTCGGTAGTGACACAATGGTGAAAAAATACATTTTACTAAGTCCAGAGCTCGATGAATGTTAGGAACCAAAAAATGTCACTACAAAGTACTACCAATCAACTCTAAATTGCCTGAAACGTACTCCTAACAAGTTTTTGGGGGGACGATTTTGGCCTCCACGCTTAGTGATTTTTTCGGATTTAACTTTCGTTTTGGTAGTGACCAACTTTCGTTTCGGTAGTGACACAATGGTGAAAAAAGAAAATGTACTAAGTCCAGAGCTCGATGAATGTTCGGGACCAAAAAAAGTCACTACAAAGTACTACCAATCAACTCTAAATTGCCTGAAAACGTACTCCTAACAGGTTTTTGGGGGGACGATTTTGGCCTCCACACTTAGTGATTTTTTCGGATTTAACTTTAGTTTCGGTAGTGACCAACTTTCGTTTCGGTAGTGACACAATGGGGAAAAAATAAAATTTACTAAGTCCAGAGCTCGATGAATGTTAGGAACCAAAAAAAGTCACTACAAAGTACTACCAATCAACTCTAAATTGCCTGAAAACGTACTCCTAACAGGTTTTTGGGGGGACGATTTTGGCCTCCACACTTAGTGATTTTTTCGGATTTAACTTTAGTTTCGGTAGTGACCAACTTTCGTTTCGGTAGTGACACAATGGGGAAAAAAGAAAATTTACTAAGTCCAGAGCTCGATGAATGTTAGGAACCAAAAAAAGTCACTACAAAGTACTACCAATCAACTCTAAATTGCCTGAAACGTACTCCTAACAGGTTTTTGGGGGGACGATTTTGGCCTCCACACTTAGTGATTTTTTCGGATTTAACTTTCGTTTCGGTAGTGACAAAATGGTGAAAAAAGAAAATTTACTAAGTCCAGAGCTCGATGAATGTTTGGTACGAAAAAAAGTCACTACAAAGTACTACCAATCAACTCTAAATTGCCTGAAACGTACTCCTAACAGGTTTTTTGGGGGACGATTTTGGCCTCCACACTTAGTGATTTTTTCGGATTGAACTTTCGTTTCGGTAGTGACCAACTTTCGTTTCGGTAGTGACACAATGGTGAAAAAAGAAAATTGACTAAGTCCAGAGCTCGATGAATGTTAGGTACCAAACAAAAAGTCACTACAAAGTACTACCAATCAACTCTAAATTGCCTGAAACGTACTCCTAACAGGTTTTTGGGGGGGCGATTTTGGCCTCCACACTTAGTGATTTTTGATTTAACTTTCGTTTCGGTAGTGACCAACTTTCGTTTCGGTAGTGACACAATGGTGAAAAAAGAAAATGTACTAAGTCAAGAGCTCGATGAATGTTAGGGACCAAACAAAAAGTCACTATAAAGTACTACCAATCAACTCTAAATTGCCTGAAACGTACTCCTAACAGGTTTTTGGGGGGACGATTTTGGCATCCACACTTAGTGACTTTTTCGGATTTAACTTTCGTTTCGGTAGTGACCAACTTTCGTTTCGGTAGTGACACAATGGTGAAAAAAGAAAATTGACTAAGTCCAGAGCTCGATGAATGTTAGGGACCAAAAAAAGTCACTACAAAGTACTACCGATCAACTCTAAATCGCCTGAAACGTACTCCTAACAGGTTTTTGGGGGGACGATTTTGGCCTCCACACTTAGTGATTTTTTCGGATTTAACTTTCGTTTCGGTTTCGTTTCGGTAGTGACCCAATGGTGAAAAAATAAATGTACTAAGTCCAGAGCTCGATGAATGTTAGGGACCAAAAAAAGTTTCACTACAAAGTACTACCAATCAACTCTAAATTGCCTGAAACGTACTCCTAACAAGTTTTCAGGGGGACGATTTTGGCCTCCACACTTAGTGATTTTTTTCGGATTTAACTTTCGTTTCGGTAGTGACCAACTTTCGTTTCGGTAGTGACACAATGGTGAAAAAAGAAAATGTACAAAGTCCAGAGCTCGATGAATGTTAGGGACCAAAAAATGTCACTACAAAGTACTACCAATCAACTCTAAATTGCCTGAAACGTACTCCTAACAGGTTTTTGGGGGGACGATTTTGGCCTCCACACTTAGTGATTTTTTCGGATTTAACTTTCGTTTCGGTAGTGACCAACTTTCGTTTCGGTAGTGACACAATGGTGAAAAAAGAAAATTTACTAAGTCCAGAGCTCGATGAATGTTAGGGACCAAAAAAAGTCACTACAAAGTACTACCAATCAACTCTAAATTGCCTGAAACTACTCCTAACAGGTTTTTGGGGGGACGATTTTGGCCTCCACACTTAGTGATTTTTTCGGATTTAACTTTCGTTTCGGTAGTGACACAATGGTGAAAAAAGAAAATTTACTAAGTCCAGAGCTGATGAATGTTAGGGACCAAAAAAAGTCACTACTGTACTACCAATCAACTCTAAATTGCCTGAAACGCATTGTGAGCTTGAAGATCTGCTATTTTTAAAAGATGTTTTGACATTTTGACACATTCGAAAACTTGTGAAATGGGTCATTCAGCAGAATGAGTACTTTTACTTTTGCACTTGTACTTTAAGTATATTTTGATACAAATACTTTTGTACTTTTACTCAAGTACATTTTGAATTCCGGACTTTTACTTGCAACAGAGTATTTCTACGTTGCAGTATTGATGCTTTTACTTAAGTACAAGATTTGAGTGCTTTTTCCACCACTGGCTACAACTTTATCAGCCCCTCTGCGTTACTCCACTGTAATAACTGTAATAAATTGTATTATTATGTAACATTATAACTAACATTACCTGTCACAGATGTGTTGTAACAGCTGCTCCATATGACCAGGACAATGTAGAAATAAACACTGAGATGGAAGGACAGATATGAGACCGAGTGATCCGCCATCACAGATTTATAGTTGATTTACTTTCGATTTCATCCGTGCAGTCATCAGAACTATCACATTGTCTTCCAATAGATGTCGCTGTTGACCAGGCTTTACACACGACACGGCGTTCAGAGTGAACTCAATGGAATGAACCAGTGTGATCCGGTCTAAAGCCCGCCCTCCATATCTGATCATTGAGACCCACACATTACATGCATTAACCGTTTCCGTATCTGCTTTTAGACCCCGACCGGATCAACCTCCCAGCAGACACTTGATCCTAGTCTAGATTTTCTGTGTTAAATCAGGGTTGCCATGTCTGCTTATTATAAACTACTTTGGGCTTTTTTTTCTGTACATAATATTGGTAGTTGCAGGTCGTGTTTTTTTGGGGCTTGTTAGTGTAGTTGTTTATTTGGTCTTGTTTCTAAAGTGTAGTTGTTTATTTGGGCTTGTTTCCTAATGTTGTACTCGAATATTTTCATGTCATGGACCCCCTCATTAATATTCGTCCCTAATCCCCAACTGAAAATGTTTTGTACCAGATTGTGTTGTTAGAATGTTTTAAAAAAATCCAAATATTCCAAATATTCCAAGCTTGTTTTGAAAATAGCAGATCTACAAGCTTACAACGCGTCGCGCCGCGTTGTGAGCGTGTAGATCGGCTTATTTCTTTCACGAAATCTGGCAACACTGTGTTGCACGCATACTGTAGTCCACATAAGGCAACTGACACTGGTATAATCCACAGGTCCATGAGGAAGAGCAAAAAAGTCCAAGTCTCTGGTATGATCCACAACTGGCACACAAGTAGCCTACAAATCAGTGTTTAATGGACAGGGTGCACTAGTGACGTGACCCAAGGTCAAGGTGGCATTTAGGAAAGTTGCACTATAGCCTATAGTCAGCATTCTGTTTGGCAGATTTTGGGGGGAAATATTGACAAAAGAATATTGACCAGACCTGCTTTTATTATCGCCACACAGTGCTGTTAATTAATGATAGGCGTGCACTTTCTGTTCTGCATGGCCTTAGCTGGGGAGGCTGGGTGTGTGCGTGTGTGCGTGTGTGCGTGGGTGTGTGTGTGTGCAGACCCAGCCCTTCCATTAGGCAGAGTAGGCAATTGCCTAGGACGCCATGAGGCCGGGGGGACAAACACCAAGCCTAGATTTGTTTAGGCAAAAAAATATATATATATTTGTGTATTTCTTTTATTTTTTTACTGTCCGTTTTTACGCCTGGAGACCCCTGTCCAGGACAAGCTTCAGACGCGCCACCTCAGGAGACATTGGCTCAGATCTGAACCCATTTGATTTGACGCTAGGAACTTTTGCCCCAAAGTTTTTATATTCCATAATGTCCCACATCTGTGTTGTTTACTTGTACTTGTGCGTGGGGAACGTAGGCTTGATGCACGTTAGTCAAGGGGCCCCCAGAAATATGTGTCCTTTCAAAACGATGCGCATTTCAAAATAAGAGTTTTTTTTTTTAAATCTATACTTGTAATGTGTAGTGTATTGATATTTGTTTTGCTTGTGTATGTTGATTGTGATTGTGTGTGTGTGTGTGTGTGTGTGTGTGTGTGTGTGTGTGTGTGTGTGTGTGTGTGTGTGTGTGTGTGTGTGTGTGTGTGTGTGTGTGTGTGTGTGTGTGTGTGTGTGTGTGTGTGTGTGTGTGTGTGTGTGTGTGTGTGTGTGCATTGAGCATGCATGTTACCAAAAGGAAATAGCATGTTACCAAAAGGAAATAGACCCGCCAGACAACAAGGCAGCAGCAGGGGTATACGTATACGTCAAACCACATCTCACTCAGTCACTTTCAGTCAGTCAGCTTGTCGCGATGAAATTTGCATCAAGCTACATAATATCATGTGAGTACTTTATTTCAGTCTTATTTTAGTTTCATCAGATTAATCGAAACTTTATTCATTGAACACTTTTCACACTCTGCTTTGCACTCATTTTGGGTAGATGTATTTAAAGAGACAGTCAGAAATCCTTGTTTTGTTGCCAAATTAAAGTGTCGGATCGATGGTTTAGCGTTTTATCTGGCGCAAATGGAAGCCCAGGCTGAAAATTAATAAACTACAAATGACTGGTTGTGACGATGAATAATGATAATTTTCTGCTGAGTCCCCGAAAAGACTAGCTTGGAGTAGGCCGGGTCACATATAGTCCACTCTCCTTTGTGGTATTTGTCACTGTATATTTACATAAGGGACGCTTTGACACATTGTTGGCCTGGCCTGGAATCAAACCTGGGACAACCAGAGCCTCTGGCCTGCCTGCCTGCCTGCCAGGTCGCCTCGGCCGATTCATGCAAGCCATGCTTCCTCACTACACCCAAGTCTATACCCTCTACCTCTTCAGTTATTGCTAATTGTGATACGTTTAACTTCACTTTCTCAGTAGACGTGTACCATATGTTGGGTTGAACCCAAACCCACGTCTGTAATAGTTGTTACAATATTTAGATATTGAACTATGATCAATGCACTTTGCAAAGTGAAGGATTATTGAAATGAACTTGAATATAACACTGAAAAGTAAATTAATTGAACCAAATAGAGAGATGAGGTAATAAAATGTACATGAACTTGATTAACACTGGATTCAATAAGATATCTGTCTGTCTGTTGTCTGTCTGTCTGTCTGTCTGTCTGTCTGTCTGTCTGTCTGTCTACACAGTGCTGTATCTCCTCGTCTGCTGTGGACCTGCTCAACCAGATGGTGAGACAGACAACTTCCATGCACTGCATTCTGGGTAGTGTAGTGACAGACAAGACTTGTTTGTGTTCCAACCATCCTGTTACGTAATGAACAGCACATGTTAATTAAGGACTTTTTCAAACCTCACTACCAACCACATAAATGAATGTGCAATTGATATTGGCAGTGAATAGACAATATTGAATATTTGAATAATCTGTATTAGTATTGTTTTTGTTTTTTTACCCCCTTTTTCTACCCAATTTAGTCATTTCTGTGTATTGTCACTGCTGTTGTATCCTACTGACTCACCTGCCTGTGAGGAGCCCCCTCCCCTGAACACGGGCCAATTGTGTTCCTATAGAAGCTTGACAAAGCCGGGTTGCACCCCAGTGGATTCTGGGAGGAGGACCGTATTAGCGGCTGGAAATCAGTACAGAGCCACGCAGTAGGTTGCAACCAGAAGGTGTATTTATTCACCATAGAAAATGCATACTACTACAACAACCATAAGCAACTCTAAAACACATCACAACCCAACCCCCCCTCTGCCATTCTAACCAATCCAAGGAACGGTGTGTTTCGGCTACATCCTCAACAGTCTTCCACCGATGATGTTGTTACTGTCACATTTATAGAATGTTTTTTCGTCTGACGTTAACGTTGTTATTTACAATGACAGATATCCGCTCACATCTGATCGCCACACATTGTCTAACTCTCATCCCTGTGTTCTTTCTTTCTCTCTTTCTTCCAGTGTCTCTGACAGTCAGTCCAGACAGATGTCAGTTCTTTAAACATGAGACCATCTCACTGAGCTGTGAGGAAGAAGGGAACTCTATGCCGGGGTGGTCTGCGAAGAGACACACCAGTGGGAAGGGCAATGGAACCTGCAACTATGAATGGGGCGTCACTGAAGGTATGTATGTATGTATGTATGTATGTGTGTGTGTGTGTGTGTGTGTGTGTGTGTGTGTGTGTGTGTGTGTGTGTGTGTGTGTGTGTGTGTGTGTGTGTAGACGGACGGACGGACGGACGGACGGACGGACGGACGGACGGACGGACGGACGGACGGACGGACGGACGGACGGACGGACGGACGGACGGACAGACAGACAGACAGACAGACAGACAGACAGACAGACAGACAGACAGACAGACAGACAGACAGACAGACAGACAGACAGACAGACAGACAGACAGACAACTTTGAACTGATATCCCTTTCTTTCTGTTTAGGAGCATTCTGCACCATAACCCTGTATCGTCTGGACAGTGGACTTTACTGGTGTCAGTCAAACTCAGGAGAACTCAGCCGCTCCATCAACATTTTGATCTCTGGTACAACCAATCATTTCATCACGAGTGGATATAGACACTAGACAGACATAGTATCTTAGTTAACACAGGTACCATATCAGTGCCATATGTTTCCAACCGTATGTACTCACATGTTAAATGTAACAGTGACACAGTCAGCCTTGAGTCTATATCTATAACATAATGCAATGTGTTTCATCAGTGACTATAATAAGTGGTGCATATCAGACAACTAAATAAGACATACTGTAGGCTCATTTAAAAGTTGATACGACATTGACGTGGATTATTTTATGAAAGTAACATTTTTATTGTAACCTCAGAGTACAGTACAGCTGTAAAAGAAGTCAACAGTTTGTGACAGAACATTTGTTATGATGAAGCAAGGACCCTAAAGTAGTCTGTCATGTTTACCACATTCATGCAGTTTTAACATAATTCAGTTCTGTGTCTTTCAAGCAGTGGTGGAAAAAGTATTCAAATGCTTTACTTAAGTAAAAGTATCAATACTGCAATGTAGAAATTGTAGAAGTTTACAAGTAAAAGTCCGGAATTCAAAATTTACTTGAAAATTACCTAGGTATTGGTATCAAAATGTACTTAAAGTACCAAAAGTAAAAAGTACTCATTATGCAGAATATCCTATTTCACAAGTTTTCAACTGTATAACTATAAAGTTTATAAAAATCTTTTGAAAATAGCAGATATACAAGCTTGCGATGCGACGCGACACGTTGTGAGCTTGTAGATCGGCTATTTTCAAATGGCCGAAATGTATGTAGGGCTGAAGTGGTTTATGTATGTCTTGTGATAATAATCAAAATCTACAACGTAACTAACTAAAGTGTTCAAATAATTGTAGTGGATATATCAATATTGGCCTTTAGATTGTAGTGGAGTAGAAGTAAAAGTACAGAACATTGGAAATACTCCAGTAAAGTAAAACATACTTGAACATTTTACTTAAGTACAGTACTTGAGTAAATGTACTTAGTTACTTTACACCACTGGTTTCAACCTGCCCGCCCTGTTCTAGATGCAGATGTGATCCTGGAGAGTCCTGTACTTCCTGTGACGGGGGGAAGTGATGTCACACTCCGCTGCCTGTCCAAAGACCAGACCACTGGTAATACATCCTCTGATCTCCCAGCTGATTTCTACAAAAACGGATCCCTCCTCGGCACTGAGTCTACAGGACAGCTGACCATCCACAGTGTTTACAAGTCTGCATTCTACAAGTGTAACATCTCTGACATCGGAGAGTCACCAGAGAGCTGGATGGAAGTGATGGGTGAGACTTGAGATTATTTGACTATTATCAACAGAAGATCAGTGGTGTAAAGTACATTTAGTTAAATACAATGTTGAGTCATTTTTACTTTACTAGAGTATTTTCAATTTTCTGTACTGTTACTTCTACTCCACTACATCTCAGAGGCAAATATTGTGCTTTTACTCCACTACAATTATTTGAAAACTTTAGTTACTAGTTACTTTGCAGATTAAATTATGATATTATAAAACATACATTAACCACTTCAACCCTATTTTATACATAGGCTATTTGAAAATAGCCGATCTACAAGCTGGTAGATCTGCTATTTTCAAACATTTTAGTACTTTTAGTTTTGATACTTTAAGTGCATTTTGATGCCAACACTTTTGTACTTTTACTCAAGTAACACTTTGAACTCGGGCCTTTTACTTGTAACAGAGTCTTTTTATATTGTGGTATTGCTACTTTTACTTAAGTGAAACATGGTACAAGAGTACTTCTTCCACCACAGCAGAAGATGAACCAGTGTTTGGACACTGAAGGCTTTTGTTCTCTTTATACAGCTTCATCTTCCATGCCTCGCCCACCGTCCCCACCCTCCGCTGCAGCCCCCCTCATGTCTCTGACCAGTCTGATCATTAAGCTGCTGGTGCTCACTCCATACGTGGTTTCAACCTACATCTACATCTGCATAGTGAGAGCTAGAGCTGCAGGTGAGACTAACCCTCTACATAAACACACACCTTAAAGGGATAGTTCGCCCATGAAATGACTTTTGCTCTATCGATTAGTCTCCCCATGGAGACTTGAATTCATTTTCAATGTGATGACCGGCAGCGGTTCCCGGTAGGAGGCACAATGAGTCTCCTTTGTGTCTCCTACCGGAATCGCTGCCTACCGGTCCGCAGGTCATCAAATTATTGGCTTAGGAATGCGGCAAAAACAAAAATAAATCCATGAATTCAAGTCTCCATGGGGTGACTAATCGAGTCCAGCTACAATGGCTTTTGTGACCTTTACAGAGAGAGAGAGAGAGAGAGAGAGAGAGAGAGAGAGAGAGAGAGAGAGAGACAGACAGACAGACAGACAGACAGACAGACAGACAGACAGACAGACAGACAGACAGACAGACAGACAGTGAAGCATGTTAATGTTACCACCACATTGCCTAATGTATTTCCCACCTAAATGTTTTCACCGTCAGATTCAGAATCAACTTTATTGTCACATCACAGATTAACAAGTGTAAAGCTAAAGCAGTCGGTCAAATGAGTTTTTGTGCATCTAAAGTGGGAAATTAAGGAACGGGGGGGGGGGGGGGGGGCAGGGAGAGCGAGGAGAACATTTAGTCTAAGTTTAAAGCAACATCTCTCTCTCTCTCTCTCTCTCTCTCTGTCTCTCTCTCTCTCTCTCTCTCTCTCTCTCTCTCTCTCTCTCAGCTGCAGCCAATGCGAGAAATAGAAGTGATGATGATGATGTCATCATGGAGGTAGCTGTGTAGCCAAACAGAAGTGTTGAAGGCGGAACATTACTGTCTCTCTCTGTCTCTCTCTCTCTCTCTCTCTCTCTCTCTCTCTCTCTCTCTCTCTCTCTGTCTCTGTGTGTGTGTGTGTGTGTGTGTGTGTGTGTGTGTGTGTGTGTGTGTGTGTGTGTGTGTGTGTGTGTGTGTGTGTGTGTGTGTGTGTCTCTCTCTCTCTCTCTCTCTCTCTCTCTCTCTCTCTCTCTCTCTCTCTCACGCACGCACGCACGCACGCACGCACGCACGCACGCACGCACGCACGCACGCACGCACGCACGCACGCACGCACGCACACACACACCCACACACACACACACACACACACACACACACACACACACACACACAATGGGGCCGCAGTGGCTCAGGGGTAGAGTGGCCGGGTAGAGCTGGGGCGCTCCCCTAGAGTTAGTGTCGAAGTGTCCTTGAGCAAGACGCTGAACCCCTAATTGCTCCCGATGAGCTGGTTGGTTTCTTGCATGGTTTCCTCCGCCATCGGTGTATGAATGTGTGTGTGAATGGGTTAATGGCACAATCAATGTAAAGCGCTTCGGATAGAAGCGCTATATAAATGCACCATTTACACTCAATATAGTATAGCAGGAAGTCATTACAGAACATTTACTCTCACACTTTGTGTGTGTGTGTGTGTGTGTGTGTGTGTGTGTGTGTGTGTGTGTGTGTGTGTGTGTGTGTGTGTGTGTGTGTGTGTGTGTGTGTGTGTGTGTGTGTGTGTGTTTAGTTTGAAGGGGAACTATGCAATACAGAAAAGGAAGTGGGGACAAGATTCTTCTATGAACAAAACCACAGCAGTCTGTGTGTGTGTGTGTGTGTGTGTGTGTGTGTGTGTGTGTGTGTGTGTGTGTGTGTGTGTGTGTGTGTGTGTGTGTGTGTGTGTGTGTGTGTGTGTGAGAGAGAGAGAGAGAGAGAGAGAGAGAGAGAGAGAGAGAGAGAGAGAGAGAGAGAGAGAGAGAGAGAGAGAGAGAGAGAGAGAGAGAGAGAGAGAGAGAGAGAGAGAGAGAATGTACAGGCAGTCTTTGAAGTGTTCATTTTTCTTATATTTTAATATCTGTATATTAGGGTAGAAATCCGTCATTATTAATCATTATAAAATATATTTTTCTAGTCGTTGCATGACTTAAATTGTATTTTAATAAATAATTTTTTATTTGACTGCTTCTTTCTATGGAATACTTTATCATTGCATATACAAGTATACCTACCGGTAATTATAAGTATTATCTATCCATCAATTCATTATTTATGTTTTTAGTGAATGTTAGTTAATTGCTTTGGCTACTCTGTAGAGAACAGTCAGGAGTCCTGACAGGATGCTTTGATAAACAGACCAGACCAGACATGCACTAGCACAGCACAGACACACCTCTCACATTTGGAAAACATTTCATCATTTTGAACAGGCTATTTTGTTAAACAGTAACGTTAATAACGTTTTTGAACAAACTATTACAACTTATTTTTTTTAAAGAAAAAAAAGGAAGATTTTTCAATTTTTAGAATCGACAGGAGCACAAGTCAAAAATCTATGTCTATTGCTCAGACACTTCAACACAGAGTCATTATTTGGGTATTTGTGGTCATAAATATGTAATGCTCCAATTTGTTTGTTTTATTCTTCTGTTTTTATCATTTATTTTATTATTAGGGTTTGTGTGCTGATGTAGAGGGTTATTTTCCCCCTGTTTATTCTTAGTATTTTTTGTATTTGTTTACTAAGTGTACAGCACTTTGGTTCAATGCTGTTGTTTTAAAAGTGCTACTGCAGTGATTTTAATCTGTTTAACTATAAAATGTCATTTTAATTTGAACTATTGATGTCCATCAAAGGACTGCATGGTGTTGTAAATGATCTTCAGCGACTGTATACTGTATATGTGTACAGTACATCAAACTGTCAGTGTTTCTCTGTACTTCTCTTATTAATAAACTAATGAACTAAAATAACAATAGACAATGATATTTGTCAACAAGACTAAAAATGCACAGTGAAGAAGTATAGCTGTCTAGTCCTAACCCAAAATACACACACATTATTTTAATACACACTCACATACACAGTCCTTACAGGCCTGCACATGATCTGTAAGTGTTAAAACCACAGGAGCAGAGCGACATAATGTCACATGCAAAAGTACAGGCACCAATAACACACACACACACACGCACGCACGCACGCACGCGCGCGCGCTGCTGCTCAGCCACAGTCGTAGACTACGTCAGAAGTGTGGTAAAAAAAAAACATCCATCCATCCTGCTGACAAAAACCACACAACTCTGTCATGCTTTTAGTACGAGTCCAAGTGACACGTGATCCATGAAGCAGATACCAGAGAAAAACCACCCAATACAACAATTCTACACTTAAAAAAACAACAAGAAGTCAGCGGTATGAGGTGTGTGTGTGTGTGTGTGTGTGTGTGTGTGTGTGTGTGTGTGTGTGTGTGTGTGTGTGTGTGTGCGCACACACACACACACACACGCATGTTTAGCCGTGGCTGTGTCCTCAAGTGAGCCACACTTGCACAATTCCAAGAAGTCAGCGATATGAGGTGTGTGTGTGTGTGTGTGTGTGTGTGTGTGTGTGTGTGTGTGTGTGTGTGTGTGTGTGTGTGTGTGTGTGTGTGTGTGTGTGTGTGCGTACGCGTGTTCAGCCGTGGCTGTGTCCTCAAGTGAGCTTTCTTTTGAACAACATACAAGACAAAAGTCACAATAAAACATCAGACAACTTCAAATTTCAGTTCTGTTGACTTCATTGATCCTTTGATACGCCTCATTGTGTTTTTAACTATGTAGAGGCACGTAAGCGGGAGGGGGGGACCAGAGGGAGAGCTGGCATCGTACCTGAGACCTCCTCTGGAGTCCTTGGTGGGCTCACTAACCATTCAGCTATGGCCGCATCTTCTTGGCTTATGCCCAAAGTGCTTTAAAATAAAGTAATAATAATTTTGCTTAATTTTAATAAACTATAACTATAAATAAATTGAGCTGGCTTCAAGCAGTCACTTTTCACCACCTGATGAAGCTTGCCTCTCCCCCCTCCTTTATATGTTTTGCAGCTGCAACTACTTGTGTGTGATTCACTGATTGATACTCCCTCCATCCATAAATCGTTGCTTTTATAGATTAATATGAACAGAAATATACAGAATATATAGGGGGATATGCAAACAATGACCATTTGTAGGACTTGTGTACTATTTCGCCTATAGTGGCTCCAATTGGGATGGTCTATCTTCCTAAATTAACAATCTTTGGTATTACTGTTTTACTGTATTACTGCAGTTATGGTATAGGCATTATGCAGTATTACCGGGGGGAAAGTGCAACAGAAACTCTTTCAACAGTTGTAGTCCCATAAATATGTTAGGGCCGCCCTAGTGTAGCGGTTAGAGCAAATTCATGCGCAAGGATGTCGGATCGAACCCTGCCTGGGGTCGGCTTCAGCAAGGGCATGCGATCCCAACCGATTCCTAATGCCAAATCAAATGGGTTCAAGTCTCTTGAGGAGGTGCGTCTGAAGCCTGTCCTGGACATTCAGTCTCCGGACGTAAAAACAGATGAAGATGAGTCCCATAAATATGCTCCACTCTTAACGTATCAAAAGTCCTAAAAGAAATCCCAGTTGTGTTAAGTATTGAAAAATGCTGAAATAGCTGATGTTGCAATTGATGACCATGTTCATGTCCATGTTACAAAATGATGTATGCATGTTTTCTGTTCGGTGTCCACACGAAACTTGACAACTGTCTGCATAAGAATAACACCAGTGAAGAGTGTGTGTGTGTGTGTGTGTGTGTGTGTGTGTGTGTGTGTGTGTGTGTGTGTGTGTGTGTGTGTGTGTGTGTGTGTGTGTGTGTGTGTGAGGCAATCAATTAATCTCCCATTCTCAGCCACAGTCACAACAAGGCAACTCCTCTCTCACGTTACTGTTCTGTTAACAACTGCACTGGTCTTGGGGGCGGGGCGGAAAGCAAAACAAACCATTCACGTCTTGATTCTTCTCACGGGGAGTCCATTGTTAAAATGTATTTTTTTTCTTTCTTTTTTTAATACTTTTTGTTCCAATTTATTTTTTTAAATAGCAGATCTACAAGCACACTACAAGATCTACAAGTTGTGAGCTTGTAGATCTGCTGTTTTCAAATAGCCGATGTAAAGTGGTGAAACTTCTTTATAGGGCTTGTTTTCGTATAGTCATGGCCGTTTGTTTCTCTTGCAAAATCTAGCAACAGTGAGCTGTACACAGTGTTGCACACGGACGCACATGCATCGACCAAAAACACAACCCTTAAGTTCACACCTCTAAACAAAGCTTACAAAAGCTGCCGACAGCCTAGTGTCACCAGTGTGTATTAACATTGGAATGAGCCTGGATGTATATCAAGTGTATAGGTGTTGAGTGACGTGTGCGTGATGTCATTAAAATTGCGTACCACCAAGTCAAAGTCAAAGTAATCACCACTGCACCACTGGTTGCAACTACTGTATAAAAGCAGCTTGTCAGTAGACTTGACAAGCTACTGTACTGTCAGGTTCAGCCCTGAATGTGTTCATTTAGTTTTATTGGTTTTCCTACCATTCATTATGTTGGCGTCTCTGGCCTCCTTGGATTCTCCTCCTGCCCCAGTAACGGAGGGGCTGAGCCCCCAGCAGCCCCCAGGGCCTACAGAGGGTGCTAGAGGAAACTGCCGGCCTATCATCGGTAGGTTTCACACACCAAGATATAGTCTTCAATGTTGTTTTATGTTTTGTTTTTTTGTTTTGACTTTATGGTTTCATTTTGAGGTTCGTTTTAATTCACTTTTAAAGTGGGTTTGATTGTTTAGTAGTAGTTTAGTAGAGAGTAGTCTGTCTGTCTGTCTGTCTGTCTGTCTGACTCCGTCCGTCCGTCCGTCCGTCCGTCCGTCCGTCTTGATGTATTGATGTATAATACGCACCCACTCACCTTTGCAGCTAAGTGGCCCTTTTGCGATGAAAGCACTGTCTGATGAGACTCAATTATTATCAGATGCTTTTACCTTGTATTGTAAAGCACTCTGTAACTATTTGGAAACGTTAATTATCCTTATCCTTATCATAATAATTAGCACATTGGAATAGATCCTATGAAACATTAGGAGCCCATTAGTATACATTTAGGGCTAGGCCGATGTGTTTTTGGTAAAATGATTATGTCCGTGGCAAAAATGAAATATTGATGAAAATGTCGATCACAAGCTGCCACGGTGATGACCCCTGCTCCTAGCCTTGCGTAGTGAGTCTGGTGCTTCTATGAGGATGTTTTTTTCCAAGGGGGCTCTCGACGCAATTGGTTAGACCTACAACCAACTACCAATTACAGTCTCCCATATTTGAATACTGGGCCCTGATTGGTCACCCCAGACTTCGGGAGCAGGAAATGGATTCACAACGGAGCGGTGCCAGACTCAAATCGCAGAGGGCCATTTTTTTTTTGCACTGGCAGATTTGTCTGGTCCCAGGCTACCCTGCTCCCTCCCCAGTCAGAGTTCAGAGCTTGAATGTAGAGGAGGTCATTTGCATACACATGTGAGGGGACTTTAATTGTATTGATACATTTAATTTACATTTATTTGAAGAAAAAAAATCATCTCTCACACTTATGCCAGTGTGTCAGTCATCACTGTCCCCTGTGCCAATGTTGGCACCTGTGCCTATGTGTTACCTATCCCTGCTCTAATCCATCCTCTGTTTTGGTATACTAGGTGTACTGGCTCAGGAGAACCGTTCAACTGACACCACCGCCCGTGGCTCCTCCTACATTCCTGCCTCCTTCGTCAAATTCCTGGAGTCTGCTGGTGCGAGAGTGGTGCCTGTCAGGTAGGTGCACACACACCCACGCACGCGCACACACACACACACACACACACACACACACACACACACACACACACACACACACACACACACACACACACACACACACACACACACACACACACACACACACACTTGTCTTGTCTTATCTTTATTATTTTTTATTGAAATTATTTAGTTTTCAAAGTGGAGAGTGGTGTGTGTGTGTGTGTGTGTGTGTGTGTGTGTGTGTGTGTGTGTGTGTGTGTGTGCGTGCGTGTGCGTGTGCGTGTGCGTGTGCGTGTGCGTGTGCGTGTGCGTGCTTGCGTGCCTGCGTGTGTGCGTGTATGTGAGTGTGAGAGAGAGAGAGAGAAGCTACATTATGCATGTATAAATTCTGACAGCCAAGACTCTCTCCATCGTCGCCTCCGGTCATTCCGGGTCTCCAGGATGACATATATAACAGGCTTTTCTTTCTTTCTTCTCTCTTTGTTTAAGCAGAATCAACCGCACAGAAGAAGAGTATGCAAGGTTATTTCATTCCATTAATGGGTGAGCTCACTTTGAATTATTATGATAAGGATAATTAACTTTTCCAAAGAGTTACAGAGTGCTTAAAAAAGCATAAAGACGATGACTAATAACGTTAACTAAACGAAATAATTAACCACAAAAGAAAAAAGAAAAACGGCTTAACAGACCTAAAAGGCAAAAATATACACTATGAAAAGTAGTTGATATAAAATAAGTTAAAATTTTAGTTATAGTTGTCAGCTGGGAACATTTTAAAGAATTAGAGTTCACTTTTTGGCGTTCTGGAGACGCTCAGTAACGTTCTCCCAGTTGATGACATTCCAGATAGCTTTGACATAGTCAGGCCGGACGTTCTTGTACTGCAGATAGTAAGCATGCTCCCATACATCAATACCAAGGAGGGAAATAAGAGAAGTAGTTATTGAAGTTATTTAAAAGATGACAGCGAGGTGAGTTTTAGTGACTGCAAAATCCTGAAAGATTGCTGCTATTTGTTTCAAAAGGCTTTCTACCAAGCTACCCACATATATACAGTACCTCCAGATTTACCAGATTCAGCATTTGTTTCCATACTTCTGTATGGCTATAAGGACAACACACAAAAGTCCTGGGGACTTGTTTCCATTGTGGTCCTATGTATTCAATTCATCATTCAACATAGCATAAACAGTGTACACAATAATACATGTCATCAGCAAATACAAAACACTATGTACCAAGGAGACAAAGGAAACACGGTGGGAATGAATGACACCTCCTTTCGATGGGAATTTACCTTTACTTCCCCTTGTGGTCTCCTGATAGATGTTTTTTCAGGCCAGTTTAGAAAGAAACCAGTGCTACACATCCTTTAATGGATGGTGTCAGGGCATTCCACATTTTGGTTGCATTGTAGTCATTTCTTTTCCCATGTCTGTTCTAAATGTGGGTGATACCATCATGGTCGTTCCCTCTAGTGTTGTGGCTGTGTCTGTGTGTCACTCACTTTGGAGTAGTTTAAGTAGTTCGACGGAATGAGAGCCTAGAGTCTTGAGAGCACCTTTGTTGACAAAATCGTGTTCTTTGATTGATTTTCTTGATCAGCTGTCAGTTTGTAATACAGCCCAAACAGGTAACCACTTCTTTGCTTGATATTAGGCCTATATCGTCAACTCTGACCTTGAAATCATTTGCATTACTAAGGGTATGTTTGGACCCAAAAAAAAAGAATGGATTCCGTTTTACCAAGATGTAATGACAGTTTGTTATCGGAAAGCCAATTGCGGATTTTGCTGAGTTCAGAACTGAGGGCTTCCTGAACCTGCATTTTGTCCTCGCCCGATACCAGGAGTCTCGGGCTAAAGTAAATATGGTCTAAGCTAAAGTAAATATGGTTTTAGCTACAGTAAATATGTTCTCCAACTAGCTAACAAACAACTCACACCTTTAGTGAGCTTCACAATGTCTCTTGTGAGCGGCATCCCCCATTTGTTCCCATTCCTCGTCCCCCTATCTACTTTTTAAGCTTGTGAATTGTTAGATGGAGTAAGTGATTTTCTTTGGTTAAAATAAGTGTTAAATAGCTCTATATTCTGATAGTACTCATAGCTATAGACCTCAGTCTTTGTTCATCAACAGGAGTCTCCATGCATGTGTCTCCAGCTCTTTATTAAACAGAACATGCATGTTCAGGTCAGGATCAGAATATAGTGCTTTAAGCTTTAACCAAAAAATATCACTTGCCTTACCGTTTAAATATTTTCTTTTTGTACCGTTGTTGTTATGTTGCTTGTCTAGATGCGTGAACTACAAACACACAGGCACTGGTAGAGATTTCGCGCATTCATAGCAGGATATAGATTGAGTGAGTATCGATATGGCAATATAGCACACTGGCCCTCATTTATCAATGGAGATAAGATAAATTCGGCCGTACACCAACGTCCAAGTCACATATATGAAGCGATCCTATACAGCAAATCCTAGCGTACATTTGGTCGGGGCCTTGATCAATGTCACGGCTGAAACCGAGCGTCATTTAAATAACACGCCCTTATATATTCTCGAAACGCCCCGATTTTACGACATGAAGAACCAGAATACGACACATGGAAAGCCAATAAGAGAGTTTCCCCCGCTCGCCTCCCTGCCTTTCATGTCCGCGTCTGACGTACACACGCACGCACGCACGCACGCACGCACGCACGCACACACGCACGCACACACACACACACACACACACACACACACACACACACACACACACACACACATACACACGCACACACACACACCTACTTGGAAGCCCAAGTGTAGCATTGTCACTCTGTGGAAATAGCAGTCTTTCATGTATTCCGTGATGGTACAATATTTTCTTTGTCAAGTAGCCTACATGAATGACACAAATCTCATCGTCATAAATCATACCATGCATTTGTATATTAATTTAACCCATTACGAGCAGTGCGCGTTCTAGTTTACACTAAGATAAAGCAATCATGTATTCCCCCTTGAGTCACGGGCTGCCGTGATGCCACGTTAAATGAGAAATAGCAGGCAACAATCTGAACGTTTATGGAGTGATCATTGATGAATGAATTATAAACATTAATGGATGAAGGCTGGTGTGTGTTTGGAGTGTTAAATGTCCGATCTCCCGCGGTGACCCAAATGAATCCACCGCATGTAGAATAACCTGTGCTGGTCAAAGATTTGGATCGTCGGGTTTATATCCTCAACCCAGCCCAGGTTGTATAACTCCATATAGGACACAATACTGTAAGTTTGGAGACCACTATCCATGAAAAGATTACAGCGGCGCGGCCGTGAAGTCCCGACTCCCGAAAATGCTCTCGCATAAGCGCTCGTATATTTTGAAAATAGCAGATCTACAAGCTCCCAACACGTCGCGATGCGACGCGTTGTGAGCATGTAGATCTGCAAATAGCCAATGCAGCCAGATCTGCAAGCTTAACCGAATGACTGTTAAAGCAGTTTGTTTAAATGAGTTTATAAAATCTATCTTTTCACAGGGATTATTTATTAGTGTGTCATTTTGGAGTGGATACATGTGTCCAGATGCCTGTCAGACAGTCAGGCAATGCTGCTCCGCAGGTCTAAGATGGAACAAACGGGTGCGGCCAACGTCAGGATATATTGATAAATGCCGAAAGTTGCGGTGATCTCGCCGTATGCCCATTATATGGTCTGCACCGCGTTGATAAATGAGGGCCAGTGTCTGAGTCGTTCTTAATGCATGTGTCGTTTTTTATTATTTTACGTTTAGTGTGATTTCACCTCCTCTCTTCTTCTTCAGTTTGTTGCTGCCAGGAGGATGTGTTGACCTTCTGACGTCAGAGTTCGCCCGAACAGCAAAGATCTTCTATGAATTGGCTCTGAAGGTAAGATGGTCCCATGCTGTATATGTCCCCCCTGTCCCACCTGCAATTGGCGCCCCTGTAAAGTGTCATGAGAAAGGAATTGTTGTGATTTGGTGCTATATATTATGAATACAATTTGACTTGATTTTTACTAAATTAAAATATCGACAAAGCACTCATGAATGAAGCGGTACCCGTATATATAAAATAACTAACCTTGAAGAAACAACGTGTGCGGTCCTCAGGCCAACGATGCGGGGGATTACTTCCCCATCTGGGGGGCCTGTATGGGTCACCAGCAGCTCCTAGTCCTCACAGCCGAACAGGACATCTGCATCCAGACAGATACCATGGCTGTGGCTCTGCCTCTCACATTCACAGCAGGTAATAATAATAGGCCGGTGCTATAATAGGCCAATGTGAAAAGGGTGCCAAACGTGCCATTTATTCTTAGGCCTTTCACGGCAATCAGACACCGCATTCATGATTTGAGGCATTTTGTTCCAAAAATGTGTTTTGCTAAATTTGATCTGCTGGTGGCGCTATAACAGGCCAATATGAAATGGGTGGCATTTCTTCCTCGGCCTAGTGGGAATGTGCGTGTGAAATGTCATGAAAATAGCAAGCTGCGTTCATGATTTGAGGCATTTTCTTCAAAACGGACCAATCCTGCAAACTTTGGAAGCCAACCTTAGCCAATCAGGATGGAATATGGGAAATCGGACAGATCCGGGTTGATCACATGACTATAGAGATACTTTGTACAAATTTGCATGACGTTTGGATAAAATCTGTAGGAGTAATGTCAAAAAATGAGTTTTGCACAAATCGGCCTCCTGGTGGCGCTATAACATGCCCATGTGAAACATTTGGGGTAGAGGCTCTGAGTTGGCATCGAGGGAATGTGTGTGCACAGTTTCGCAGCGAGCGGGCCAACGGTGCCGGAGATTAGCTGGTAACACACGGACAGGACACACACACACTCAGATTTATATAGCGATTTTCTAAGTACCCAACCATCCATCCATCCATCTATCTTCAACCGCTTATCCGGAATCGGGACCGTGGGGGCAACAGTTCCAGCACAGAGCTCCCTTTCCCGACCAACATTAGTGACGTGCAGCGAGGACCTCCCTAGGGAGACGCTTGGCAGGCGTCCATACTAGATGCAGCCCGAACCACCTAAGCTGGCTCCTTTCCAAGTGAAGGAGCAGCGGCTCTACTCCGAGCCTCTCCCTGATGACTGAATTTCTCACCCTATCTCTAAGGGAGAGGCCGGACACTCGTCTGAGTACCCAACCACACTCACTTCTGTTATCCTCTTCATCCATGGGCTTTTTCACGACAAGAAATATCAAGTATTATGGGACCTATTTAAGCCATTGTTTCTCAGACTTTTTCATGTCAAGGATACCCAAATGAATATGTGTTTGGCCACGGACCCCCATCTGAAAATGTAGTTTGGACTTTGCACCTTGCTTGTCCACACGTCGTATAAATTAGGCTTTAGCAGTAAACATGTGAACGCACCAGTGCACTTTGTGTACAGTTTATAAAATCAAAATCATCCATTATTAATTGTATTTGCTGCAGCTGTGTTGCTGACATCATAGTGTACCATAAGGTCAGCCTTATGCAGCCTGCCACGTAATTAACCGGAAAACAAACTACAAAGTGAGTCAAAGTGTGTGTGTGTGTGTGTGTGTGTGTGTGTGTGTGTGTGTGTGTGTGTGTGTGTGTGTGTGTGTGTGTGTGTGTGTGTGTGTGTGTGTGTGTGTGTGCGCGCGCGCGTACGTGTGTGTCTGTGTCTTCCAGAGGCCAAGTCCAGCCGTTTGTTCAAAGGGTTTCCCAGACACCTGATGCAGTCTCTGGCCGAGGAGAACATCACATCCAATTTCCACACATGGAGTGTCTCACTGCAGGTATCTCTCCTCTCCTCTCCTCTCCTCTCCTCTCCTCTCCTCTCCCCTCCCCTCTACTCCCCTCCCCTCCCCCTCCTCTCCTACTTTACTTTCGGTACTTAAGTATGTTTTCACACCAATACTTTTGTACTTTTACTCAAGTATGTTTTGAATACAGGACTTCAACTTGTAACAGAGTATTATCTACATTGCGGTATTGATACTTTTACTTAAGTAAAACATGTGAGTACTTCTAACCATCACTGGTAAACAGATGTGGGGAGAAAAAGCATTTGATACACTGCCGATTTTGCAGGTTTTCCCACTTACAAAGAATGTAGTGGTCTGTAATTTGTATCATAGATACACTTCAACTGTGAGACAGAATCGAGAAAAAAATCCAGATAAACACATTGTATGATTTTTAAGTAATTAATTTGCATTTTATTGCATGAAATAAGTATTTGATCACCTAGCAACCAGAAAGAATTCCGGCTCTCACGGACTTGTTTCTTGTTCTTTAAGATTCCTCCTATTCTCCACTCATTACCTGTATTAACTGCACCTGTTTGAACTCGTTACCTGTATAAAAGACACCTCTGCACACACTTTAACCTCGACTCCACAATGGGCAAGACCAAAGAGCTGTCTAAGGACATCAGGGACAGAAGTGTGGACCTGCACAAGGCTGGGATGGGCTACAGGACAATAGACAAGCAGCTTGGTGAGAAGGCAACAACTGGCGCAATTATTAGAAAATGGAAGAAGTTTAAGATGACGGTCAATCTCCATCGGTCTGGGGCTCCATGCAAGATCTCACCTCGTTTTGCCGAGGTTTGCCGATGACCATCTGGATGATCTAGAGGAGGAATGGGAGAAGGTCATGTGGTCTGATGAGACCAAAATAGAGCTTTTTGGTATAAACTCCACTCGCCGTGTTTGAAGGAAGAAGAAGGATGAGTACAACCCCAAGAACACCATCCCAACCGTGAAGCATGGAGGTGGAAACATCATTGTTTTCTTCAAAGGGGACAGGACAAATGCACCGTATTGAGGGGAGGATGGATGGGGCCATGTATCGCGAGATCTTGGCCAACAACCTCCTTCCCTCAATAAAAGCATTGAAGATGGGTCGTGGCTGGGTCTTCCAGAATGACAACGTCCCGAAACACACAGCCAGGGCAACTAAGGAGTGGCCCCGTAAGAAGAATCTCAAGGTTCTGGAGTGGCCTAGCCAGTCTCCAGACCTGAACCCAATAGAAAATCTTTGGAGGGAGCTGAAAGCCCGTGTTGCCCAGCGACAGCGAAACCTGAAGGATCTGGAGAAGATCTGTATGGAAGAGTGGGCCAAAATCCCTGCTGCAAACCTGGTCAAGCACTACAGGAAACGTCGGATCTCTGTAATTGAAAACAAAGGTTTCTCTACCAAATATTAAGTTCTGCTTTTCTTTTTTCCCCCCCTGATGTATCGAATACTTATTTCATGCAATAACATGCTAATTAATTATTTAAAAATCATACAATGTGATTTTCTGGATTTTTTTTCCTGGATTCTGTCTCACAGTTGAAGTGTACCTATATGATACAAATTACAGACCACTACATTCTTTGTGTGTGGGAAAGTGGGAAAACCTGCAAAATCGGCAGTGTATCAAATATTTGTTCTCCACACTGTAAATTACTGTGATCCAACAGGACTACAACCATAACGTCAAGTTGAAGACATTCTATAAGGTTTTGTCCACCAACAGTGATGGCAAGACGGACTTCATCTCTACGATGGAAGGTACAATAGGATTATGACAAAACGTCCTATGAAGCCTGTGTCTATAATAAATTATAATATACTTATAATGCATTATAAACTGTGTATATATAATTAATGATGTATAAATATTGCTATAAGCACTCACAATTACTCATAATGCTTCATAACAGTAACACATTTTATAAAAGCATTTTATACGCAAGGCACACATGTCGAGTCCATGTACTGGTTTGTGTCGATCGTCACGTATGGGCCTGCACTAGTGGATAAATAAAGTTTATTAGAAATATTATCATTTTGTAATGAAGGTGTTTTGTCTTCTCCCAGCCTACTGATACTTGTAGAATAATTATATCAGGGGTCTTCAACGTTTTTCAGACCGCTGAAAGATAAGGGAACCCCCACTACATATTCTATAACATATTGTGGTGGATTAAACTTTTTCTTAGATTTCATCGATAACTTCAGACTTGTTTGACAGCCTACAGGTATCCATTTTGCTGTCCGGCAGAAACCAGCTAACTAAATGTTTCTGCTTTTGCATTTTTTTCTATAAATCAGTGCTATTGAACACCCTTTACGTCTGTGTGTTGATTGAAAAAATATTGAACCAATCAAAAGTATTAAAAAGTGCTTCTGACAAAACTCTAACTCCATTGGATCCTCAAAATGTCTGCTAAACCAGCTAAGTCCACCAAAGGGGGGTGGAGTTAGCTGGTTTTGCTGACTCCAGGCTCCACCGTCTTTTGACCTCCAACCTCATTGTGAGCTTGGAGTTGGAGTTGGCTGGTTTCTGCCGGAGAGCAGAGATATGCAGTATGTTGTCTTTCAGCCTACAGGTATCCATTCTATGGAGTACAGTGGCATCCAGAGAAAGCCCCCTTTGAGTGGATTGACAAGCCTGGCATGGTTCACTCTGTCACTGCCATCACTATCTCCTTCTACACTGCCAGCTTCTTTGTGTCAGAAGGTGAGACGGGCATGGCTAGGCGTATACGTGTGTTTGTGCGTGAATGTTACAGTACTTAATAAAGGTATGTCATTATGAAGGTTCAAGGTTGTACTTTATTGTTACATCTTGTGTACAGGTAGCCTACATAAGAGTAAAACCTATTTTGGTTTGGCTATCTTCAGACAATGCAGCAGCATAGGTAATAACAATAGAATAATGATAGGAAAACGTAAAAAGATTTAAAGAAAGCGAGTGCAAAAAGAGCAAAAAGAGAATGTTGACACTTGGTACCGTTGGACCTGTTTTGCTGAGGCACAATGGAAAGCTTTGGAAACATGTGTGACTATTATTGAACCTATACGATCAGTAGGTGGCAGTGATGCTCTGAGTGAGAGAAAAGGAGTGTTAAACTGTGTACAGTTGTGTGGCCCGGTGGTTCTCAAACCTTTTCATGTTAAGGACCCCCAAATTTACGCTTATTAGCCCACGGACCCCCATTTGAAAAGATATGCCAAGGACACCCATAAAATAATTTTACGGCTCTAGCAGTGATTTTCAACCATTTTAATGTCAAGGTTTGACATGCATTATGTATAGGTTATACGGACCCCCATCTAATGGCATTTCTATCTCTGGGACCCCAAATTATATTGCAAAATCAATGTTAATTTAACTCTGAGAGTGTACAAATGGAAACAAATGCACCCGTTCCATTTATACACTCTCGGAGTTACAGACCCATAAGAGTCCATTTGGTTGGGGACCCCCTGGAACTCCCTCGAGGAATGTCATGTTTGTTGTTCTTAACTTCTCGCCTCCTCTCTCTCCCATTTCTGCTTCCTTCCACCCCCCCCCCCCCCCTCTCTCTCTCTCTCTCTCTCTCTCTCTCGCCCCCCCTCCATCCAGCCATGAAGAGTAATCACCAGTTCTCCAGTCCTGAAGAAGAAGACGAGGCTCTCATCTATAACTTCTCTCCTGTCTTCAGAGGACATCGAAAAATATTCATGCAGAAATACTACTTTGACTGAACTCACAGCAAGAAAAAAAAACAAGTTGAAATGTAATGTTTTGATTTACAGTTCCAATGTTCCAATGCCAAAACTAGAAAATGTGCTCCTCGGAGCACAGGTCTCCGCCAGTAGTAAAAAGCGAAAGTAAAAAAAATAGTGTTGGGCATGTGCTGGCCTGCCCATTGACCATCAGGTCTAGAGAGTTCATGGGAGCCGTAGTGTGGCAGTTAGCAGGTACTCAAGTCCTCCTGAGGTGTCACCAAGCCCACACAGGGCAAATGGAGGCGGGTTAACACAAAGTAAAAAGGGAGTTTTCAAACTTCTTTTAATTTTTGTTGTCATCATCATCATCATCATCGTGTTTTGTTTTGTTTTGCTTGCGTTTTCGTGATGCTCTTTTTAGAAGGAGTCCATGGCCTTGAACTCGCTGAGAGCCTGAACGGGGGAGATGTGTTTCTTCTGGGAGCCTCGTCTGACACGTGTCTGACACTCCTCCGGTTCCTGATTAATCCTGTCTTACCTCACTTCGAAAGACATAAATAGTCTTTCGAAAGACATAAATAGTCTTTCGAAGAGACACACCTATTTATAGGTCTCTATTTCATCATGCCTCTCGCTAGCCAATCAAAGCACACCCTTTCAACATATTGTCACGTGTCACGTGAAGCTTGACCAATGTTAGCTTGGTGGACACACGGAAGGACGAGAACGAAAACATAGTCTCCTGGGGGAGACAACAACTACAATTAAATATTATCACAATCACAATTATGTGTATGACAATCGATTGTCAAGTAAAAATTATCGTGACAGCCCAAAGCGGATAGCATTACACAACAGTAGTACTGTATGACTTGGGGATGAAATTGTCCAGTTTTAATGTCTTTTTCAAATTGTTCCCGTCCCTGGCTGTAGCAGACTAGAATAACACTATAAGTTGGGGGGAAAGACAAGACACATCAAGGCTTAGGTTAATGCTATTATAGCTGCCACAGCACTTGTTTTTAGATATATATGCCACTTAGAGTCAATAATAGAAACAACTCCAACCATTGCTCAACTGTCTACATGACATAAAAATCTGGATGGACACAAATTGTTTACACCTAACAAAACTGAATTTATTCTCTTTGGACACTTCCTCCTCTTCCTATACCCTGGGTACTCTCACCCCCAAAATCTGCTCTGTGTTAAACACCTTGGTGAAATCCTTTATAACTCTTTTAAATTCGACAGACAAATCAATTCCGTCATCAAAACCAGCTTTTTTTCAGTTCTGATTAATTGCCAAGGTGAAAGCCTATCTCCTTGCCAAGCAACTTGGAATGATCCATGCTTTTGTCTCTTCTAGGCTAGACTACTTCAATACCTTATACTCTGGCATTGACCAGTCCATTGGTCAGGCGCTTGCAGTTAGTCCAGAATGCTGCTGCGCGCCTCTGATGCTGGCTGAACTTATTGAACGCCATAACCCAGTTAGAGCTTTACGGTTAACTGAAAACCAGGGGAGACCGTGCTTTTGCTGTGGCTGCCCTAGGCTCTGGAATGACCTTCCCCTTCACATTAGATCTGCCCAGTCCATCGAGGTTTTTAAGTCCATGCTTAAGACTCACTTTTTCGACTCAGCTTTTAATCACAGCGGAGCTTAATTTTTTATTGTATTCTTTTGTTGTATTGTTGTTGTTTTTTTTTTTTACCTGTGCAGCACTTTGGTCGACTACAGTCGTTTTTAAGTGTGCTTTATAAATAAAGTTTGATTTGATTTGATGTGTCACACTCTTCTGATTCTGACTGCAATTGGAGCCCCGCCCCCTCTGTCTTCCTATTGGCTGGGCTTTAAACAGTTATAACTCCGGTTCGCAGCATGCCACCGTCTCCAAACTTGGTAGACCACCAATAGTGACAGGCTGTAATTACTAAAGGCCCACCCCCTCTGTTTTCCTTTTAGAAGGACTTTAAATTTCCACATTTCCTTTGGTTCAGAAGAAAGCCCAACCTTAAAATGGACTCACATGCTACTGGGTTTGGGGTGTTGTCAGTGTTGGGGTGTTGTCAACCTCTGTGTGAGAACTGGAGTATCCCTGCACTGAGTTGGACCTGACTCAGAAACTGTAGTTGTCTCTGAGGACATTATTACCAACTGTTTGATCTCAGTAAGGGCTACTGCTAGTGGAACAGAACACCATTTATCACCAGCTAATGTTCGGAGGTATCTTGTAATGTTACAACAGCAAAAACAACACTGGGACTGGTTTAAAACTACAAAGAAAGATAGCATGCCTTCCTGCTGCAGATCACACCGTCTCTCATACAATATATAAAAATGATGCAGTTGATGAGGATAATAGTCACCTTTACAGTCAAAGCCAGATTACAGGTCCTTCCAACCAGACTCAATCTTTCTCTGTGGTACCCTAATATGTTTCCTCCTCATTGTCTGCACCATGACCACAATCCAGTTACTGAAACTCTGTCACATATTCTGAATGGCTGCTATGTATATAAGGGAATGACACATAGGCACGACAGGATTGTTGATCTATTAGTTAAGTACATAAGTTCACTTTTTTGTTTTTTGCAAAGGCAGATTCGTCTGGTTTCCAGGCTAGAGGCGAAAAGCTTTCAAAATCAGCTGACCCCATGTCTCTATGACAGCAGTTCTCAAACCGTTTTGTGCCAAGGACCCCCAAATTGATATGTATTCTTTTTTTGCTGGGGGAACCCCTGGAACCCCTCCAAGGACCCCTGGGGGTCCCCGGACCACACTTTGAGAACCAATGCTCTATAACATGTTGTGTTACTGACCTATAAGGCTTCGAAGGTGTCTCCGGGTCAAGATGCAAAGGGCAACCTCCACGAACATGAAGCACCCACAACATTGACTCTGACATTATTATTGTGTTACTCTGATAGGTCAAGACCTTTCAAATGGTGTCTCTACTGTTGTCTTTTGTGTTGTATGGACCGGACCCTCTGGACCAGTGGTTCTCAAACTTTTTCACGTCAAGACCCCCGCAAACCCCCATCTGATAATTATGTTGTGCCAGGGACCCCCAGAAGCAAAGATTGGTGTAAAAAATGTTTACTAATGTTCAAGATGTTTTGAAAAATAGCAGATCTAGAAGCTCATGAGCTATGAGCTATGAGCTGTGTGTGTGTGTGTGTGTGTGTGTGTGTGTGTGTGTGTGTGTGTGTGTGTGTGTGTGTGTGTGTGTGTGTGTGTGTGTGTGTGTGTGTGTGTGTGTGCGTGCGTGCGTGCGTGCGTGCGTGCGTGTGTGTGTGTGTGTGTGTGTGTGTGTGTGTGTGTGTGTGTGTGTGTGTGTGTGTGTGTGTGTGTGTCAATATATATTTTGTCAATGTCAATATACATATTGACATTGTTTGCTGCTATTTGTTTGGGGGGTGTACAATTGTTTCCATTGTACGTTTGCTAATGAGACCGTGTTGCCTGAGCAAGCAGGCAGACTCTATTATCTCAGTGGTAAACATGTCAGTTGCACAGGAAACCTCCAGTATTATAGGGGTCTCTCGAAAACGAAAGGCCTTTTTGGCAGTTTGTCAACAGCAGCAAATGGACGGTCACCACTGCCTATGTTAAACTGTAGGTAGGTATAGATAGCTATACCAGTGTTGCCATCTCTGCGTATTATAAGTAAATACGAAATATTGATAGTTGTGGGTGTCGATGCGACGCGTTGTGAGCCTGTAGATCTGCTATTTTCAAATGGCTGATGTAACGGGGTGAAACTTAGCCTATAGTCGCTTCTTTTTTGGGCTTGTTTTCATCGACCTGGCCGCTTTACTTGTTTCTCATGCCAAATCTGGCAACACTGAGCTATACCTATAAAAGTAACTTGTCAGTACAGTAGACATGGCAAGATACTGTACTGTCAGGTTCAGCTCTGAACGTGTTCATTTAGTTTTAGCGTGTTTTAATTATGCTGGCGTCTCTGGCCTCCTTGGATCCTCCTGCCCCAGTAACGGAGGGCAGCCCCCAGCAGCCCCCAGGGCCTACAGGGGGCGCTAGAGGAAACTGCCGGCCTATCATCGGTAGGATTCACACCCAAGATTTGTTATAATCTTTGTTGTTGTTGTTGTTGTTGTTAGGGCGTTAGATTTTTTTTCTAAGACATTCCAGAAGTGATTCTTAAAAATGTCCACAGAGGCTGCAGCTCTCAAGACTTGTGTGGAATGTGCCTTCCATACCTATGGAATGCCCTTCCACAGGTATTGAGAGCGGGGACGTAAAAAGGTCAGCCAATGTGGACATTTTTAAGAACCACTTACAAACACTACTGGTTAAACAAGCATCTTGGCGTCTCTGCTGGATAATTTTCACTGTCATCCCGGTGATAGTATGGCTGCTTTTTTAAAAGAACATTAATAATGTATCATATCAATATCATATGCCCAACATCATGTATTGTATCATGAAATTAGTGTATCTTGACACCCCTAACCCTCCCCATCATCCCCGTCCGATGTTTTGCTTTTAACATTGATTAGAACATTACTGTAGTCAGTCTGGCTAAATGCACAGTGTAGTATCTGTAGTAGTGGTAGCAGAATGGATAGTGTTCTCAACTTAGATATGGGAAACCCATTGAATCCTGGTCAGATTGAAGAAAGTTGAGTATTTGGTAACCAGTAGTCAGAGCTGGCCCTGAGGAATTTGATGCCTATAGGCAGCATTTTACCTGGTGTCAAGGCTAGAACATTTAAAACAAAACTATTATATATTAATATTAATGAATTTGTATTGGGTGTTATCTGAGTAGATAGAAAGGCGTTTTATTATCTCCTGGAATATATATATATATATATATATATATATATATAGAGAGAGAGAGAGAGAGAGAGAGAGAGGACCTCTGAAAATCTTATTAAAGAAATGTAACTTAACGTGCTGTACGGCACGTCATTGCCATTCACGTGGCCGTTGCATGTGCATTTTGCACGCATATTCGTCGCGTCATGTACTTTCTGTACCATGAAATTATATACCGGTTTCTGCACATACCTAGGGATGTATGCAGCACTCCTTAAATTATCTGGAATGCACCCTTCTAACAATACAGATCGAGTTATTTGCATATTGAAACGGATTTGAAATGTCAAACATGTCAAGCCTCTGACGTTTTTACATGTAGTTCATCATGCAACACGTGTGTTTAAGTTCATGTAAATATATATTAAGTTCTAAATAAAAACGGGTTTCACTCCCACCTTATTGCATGTCTTTTTCCCCTAGACGGGGACGTAACAATATAATATCTATTCCAAGTTTTATTAGCCTTTGGTCGTGAGGTTAAACTGTAAACAAAATTCATATTCTCTTCATTACACGTGAGAGTCGGCTATTTACTTCATACACGTTTAATCGTGTGAGGGACTCGCTTGCGCTGATCTACAATTTGTCATGCAGTGTGTCACGTCACTTTGAGAGAGTCAGCGCGCTGAAGTCAAGGCACAGAATACGGTGTTGTTGACGGACAACGGATGCACGCTTATGAGAAACAACAAAAATAAAACCTGACAAAACAGTTGCGTGCATTAGCGCAAGATGAGGATAAAGGAAACATTCAGTCTAAATGTCCAGTTTGCTAATATTTCACAACTACAGTGCCAGATAATCACCAAGAGAGTTAAAAAAGAAAAAACGTTTCAGTCATTCAGTCCGACTTCACTGTAGCCTAATAGTAGCCTTTTCATAAATTATATTTGTAGGCTACTTAGGCTGTCCTGAGAGTTTATAATATAGAGAAATTTAAAGTTTCAAATACAAAAGTAATGGTAGTAGTTGCGAATTACTGGACATTTAGACTGAATGTTTCATTTATCCTCATCTTGTGCTAATGCACACAACTGTTTCACCAGGTTTTATTTTTGTTGTAAGCGTGCATCCGTTGTCCGTGGCGTCAACAACACAGTAGGCCTAGTCTGTGCCTTGACTTCAGTGCGCTGACTCTCTCCCCACCCGCCCCCCGCCCCCTTGCGCTTAAACTACATGCAAAAAGGCCGTTCGCGTCATTGCCCACTGTTCTGCTGTACTAAAAAGATATATAAAAAACAGACTATTTTATCAATTCAAAATTGCATGACCCTCCCTTGGATTCAAAGTAAAATTAGCTGACCCTCCCTTGGACTAAAATTAGAAAGGCATGACCCTCCCCTATTTTCCTCCAGGGAACCCCTTCTGCAAATTTCGACTGGTCCCTAATGACCTTGGCTGTGGCTTCACGGCTTGGTCATTGTTCTCACATAACAAGTTTGTCCAGTATTCAACCCCCAGGCAGCCTCAGTAAGGAACTGGCGGGCGCTGGCGTTTTTTTCTGACTTTTTTTTTTCTCTCTCGTTTTTTTTCCATTAGAGGTAGTATTAAATGCCGTTTTTTAAAATCACCTCGTGGGCCAGATTTGACGACGTCCGGCCCGCGAAACACCAGTTTGACATGCCTGATCTAGGGTATCTCGAAAACTAAAGGCCTTTTTGGCAGTTTGTCACTACCCTACTAAAGGTCAGGCACCTGTGTCCAAAGTCTGGGGGCAACAGCAGCAAAGGGGCGGTCACCACTGCATAATAGGTAGGTATAGCGATACCAGTGTTGCCATGTCTGCTTATTATAAGCGACTTTGGGCTTGTTTTTCTGTAAAGTCGCTTGTAAATATTGGCAGTTGTGGGTGGCGATGCGACGCGTTGTGAGCTTGTAGATCTGCTATTTTCATATGGCTGATGTAAGGTGGTGAAACTTAGCCTAGTCGCTTCTTTTGGGCTTGTTTTCATGGACCTGGCCGCTTTACTTGTTTCTCTTGCGAAATCTGGCAACACTGAGCTATATAAAAATAGCTTGTCAGAACAGCAGACATGGCAAGCTGCTTGACAAGCTACTTGACAAGCTAAGTTCAGCTCAGAACTGTTCCTTTAGTTTTGTCGGTTTTAATCATGTTGGCGTCTCTGGCCTCCTTGGATTCTCCTCCTGACCCACTAACGGAGAGGCTGAGCCCCCAGCAGCCACCAGGGCCTACAGGGGGCACTAGAGTAAACTGCTGGCCCATCATAGGTAGGTTTCACACCCAAGATTGTTATATATTGAAGGCTTTTTATGTAGATCAGGGGTCTTCAACGTTTTTTTGGGCCATGGACCCCTTAGCTGATAGAGAGTTGAAGCAGGGACCCCATACTGTATATTCTGTATATATATACTGTATATAGTTTTTTAGAATGCTTTCCATTTCGTCATGCAGAAACGTGATTACGTGAATGGCACGTGCATTGTGGCCTTGCATAGAACTTTAAATTTCTCTTCAGCTCTCAACCCAGACATCGTCATTGAAATTGACAGCCAGCTCTGTGCAGTTTTGGAGAAGTAAAAACTCCTGACTGCGTGAGAACACTGTTCCGTGTGAAATCCATCGAACCTAAGGATGGTGAAGTAGAGCAGTGTGTTCTTCACAGCTTCTTCACAGCTTTCATGATATCTGACAATTCAGCACTTAATGTCTTTGGCATCGTTACGAGTCACTCCCTGGTCACTTTGTTGCATGCAGTTTAACCTGTAACCTGTGTAGCATCCAGTTTAACCTGTAACCTGTGTAGCAGTGATGCGGGGGGCAGGTTTTCTCATAACCCGCCCCGCACGGGAACCCAACCCACCCCAACCCGTCCCGCAACAATGAATATAAATCAACGACTCGTCCCGCCCCGCAACGCGCCAGAAAAAAACAAAAACACACAAGCAAGTCCATTAAATTGCTTTCCAAAGAGAGAGAGGGAGGGGGACAGAGGGAATTAAAAGATGAGTGTAAAAAAAATGTATCATGTATCACTTTCTATCGTTATATTGATTTTTAAGTGGGGGGGGGGGGGGCATTCGATCCATTGGTAAATAGTCATGAACGCAGCTTCCGATTTCCGTGAAACTTTGTACGCACATCCCCACTAGGCCAAGGAAGAAATGCCACCCTACATTTTTCAAATCAGCCTCACGGTGGCGCTGTAACAGGCAGATTCACGTTCTGGCCTATAACTCTTGAACTGTATAAGAGACCTTGTATTGAACCGTACTTTGCTACGCTTTTTTTTTTGTTGCAAACTGCTAATAAAGTATTCAATCAATCAATCCAAGACTAGTATCTACTACTGTATATAGGGAAAAATAAACCTAATAATAATAATTTAAAAAGTCATGTAGGAAACAAAAAATAAAGGGGTATTTACTCCCATACGACCGATAAGAATTGGTGTGATTGGCTCTAATGATAATCCATCTGTTTTGGTATACTAGGTATACTGGCTCAGGATAACTTTCCAGATGACACCTACGCCCGTGGCTCCTCCTTCATCGCTGCCAGCTTCGTCAAATTCCTGGAGTCTGCTGGTGCCAGAGTGGTGCCTGTCAGGTACACACACACACACACACAATTCAATTCAAAGGGCTTTATTGGCACGAGAAAACATACGTTTACATTGCCAAAGCAAAAAGCACAATACAACAATACAGCAATACAATCAAAACAAAAAATATGTACATTTGAAAGTCAGAATCTTCAATAGATCAATTTCTATCTACCAAGATCACTGGGTGCAGGTATAGTGCAGGAATATACACAATGATTAGTCTTTAGGGTGGTTGTGTTCCGTTTGATATCCTTCTCCTATCACAGCAACTCACGAATCTTGCTGCTGTGTTTGCACATTGTTGTACTTCGCCCAGCAGGTATGGGAGTTTTTTGTCATTGGTCATGTTTTCAAAATCTCTGTGTGTGGTTGTAATCTGTGGGAAGTATGTGTCTCTGATGTCTTGGTACAATGGACAGACACACACACACACACACACACACACACACACACACACACACACACACACACACACACACACACACACACACACACACACACACACACACACACACACACACACACACACACTCTCACTCACTTGCATAGAAATGTAATCTACTAATAAACTAATATGTATACGTAAACCAAGAACCTATCATCAGTCTAACCGTAGAATATCCCAAAAAATCAATAATCTGTACATTGACACCATACACACTGTAGGATGCCAGGTCAACAATCACCTCCCGGTTCAACAGGATGACATCTAACAGGCTTTTCTTTCTTTCTTCTCTTTGTTTAAGCAGAATCAACCGCACAGAAGAAGAGTATGCAAGGTTATTTCATTCCATTAATGGGTGAGCTCACTTTGAATTATTATGATAAAAGGATTATGAACTTTAGCACGTTTTTCCAAAGAGTTACAGAGTGCTTTGCAATACAATGTAAAAAAAAAAGCAGAAATTACAATGAAACTGAAATATCAAAATAAATGTCTTCAAAATCCTAATAATAATTTCAAATTCATAAACCCTTGCCCCTCCCCATATGCAAAGGGAACATGGTGCAGTCCAATTACTCAGCTCCTTTTAAGCAGAGCTGAAACAACTGGTCCTTCTTTCTTTGGCCAGCCATAGAAACTCCAGCACAGACAATAACCTTTCCATCAAACTTGAATAAACAAAGTATGTAATTTAACCGGTTCTGTGTGTAGTCCTTTGTTTGTAGTACTGTAGTGCTGAAAATGCATATAGAGTAAATTAATAAACCAAAAGAGAAGTGTTCACCATGTTTTCCTGACTTTGTGCTTTTGGTGTGGCTATCACAGTTGTAATAATTGCACCATTACACTGTAATCTTTTCAAGAGGGATTTGTATATGTTCTTAATACATAAGTCGTTATACCTCCTCTCTTCTTCAACAGTTTGGTGCTGCCAGGAGGATTTGCTGACCTTCAGACGTCACAGTTCGCCCGAACAGCAAAGATATTCTATGAATTGGCTCTGAAGGTAAGATGGTCCCATCTGTTGCTGTACCTCCCCCCTGTTTCTTCCTGTTAAAGGGCTATTTCCCCTTATTGCTGTTGTGAACAAGCACTTGTCCTTGGGAGAAAGGTTGGGTGTCAAAGTATGTTCTGGACCTGCTCTACATGTGAAGTGTCAAGTGAAAAGAATTTTTGTGATTTGGTGCTATGTATTATATATTATGAATAAAATGTACTTGACTTGATGAAGTCTGTTCATGAATGAAGCCGTAATGTTGAGAAACAATGTGCCACCCCTGTCCTCTGTGGTCCTCAGGCAAACGATGCGGGGGATTACTTCCCCATCTGGGGGGGCTGTCAGGGTCACCAGCAGCTCATAGTCCTCACAGCCGAACAGGACATCTGCATCCAGACAGATACAACGGCTGTGGCTCTGCCTCTCACATTCACAGCAGGTAATAATAATAAATATAGCTGCAAGCAGCGATAAACAGGGCCAAGGAATGAAAGGCAATATAGAAATATAGCTGCAAGCAGCGATAAATGGGGCCAAGGAATGAAAGGCAAAAAGCAATATGCAATAATAGCACAATAATACGTAGAAACAGAATAGATTAAACTTGAGACAAAGCAGCCCATGCAACTAACAAATGAGCATTCTCAACAGCTGAGCAGAGTGCTGAGGGATTGTGGCTAGCATGCAGGGGAGCAATCCAGGGTTGAGAACCTCACTCATGGACACCTCACACAGGAGCTCACACAGTTTCACGCAAATTGCTCAAAAATCCTGGGTTTAAGTGTTTTTCAAAATGGCGGAAAATCTTAGGGCGGAGCTTACTGGTCAAAGAGACAGATGTGTTCCTCATGAGTCAAGGCATGTGTAAGCAAGTTTCATGGCTGTCGGCCAAACAAATCAAAAATCCCAGGAGTAGATTTAGGTTTTAACCGTTTTTGATATAATTCAAAATGGTGTGAGATCTAAAGGTCAAAGGTCAAAAGTCAGAGTGTGAAAGCTGTTCACCATGAGGAGACGCATATGTGTATTGAAGTTTCATGGCGATAGCTCAAACAGGGCATGAGTTATACCTGTTCAAAGTTTGCATTTTTCAATTGATTACTATAGCGCCACCCTTTGGCCAATAGTTGTGAGTTTCGTGTCTTCGTCGTTTGGCAAAGCCCTCTACCATATTGCAGAGTTTCGTAAAAAGCGACTGCACGGTTAAGCCAGAACTGCAAAAAGTGGCGGAAGACGAAAGTGTAGAGATGCAATTAGGGTCCAAAGGCCCCACGGCCTTGGCCCCTTAATAATATTAATAATAATAACACCCAGACAGATACCATGGCTGTGGCTCTGCCTCTCACATTCACAGCAGGTAATAATCATCATACTATAAGCTAGCGTTTCCCAAACCTTTTCATAACAATAACCCCTAACACATCCATTATTAATTGTATTACAGTAGCTGCAGCTGTGTTGCCTCCATCAGTGTACTACAGTATAAGGTCAGCCTTATGCAGCCTGCCATGTATTTAACCTGAACTGGAAAACAAACTACAAAGTGAGTCTTGTGTGCGTGTGCATGCATGTGTATCTGTATCTTCCAGAGGCCAAGTCCAGCCGTTTGTTCAAAGGGTTTCCCAGACACCTGATGCAGTCTCTGGCCGAGGAGAACATCACATCCAACTTCCACAACTGGAGTCTCTCACTGCAGGTACCTCCTCTCCTCTCCTCTCCTCTCCTCTCCTCTCCTCTCCTCTCCTCTCCTTTTGCATTAGAGTGCCCTCTTGTGTAATAAAAAAAAAAAGAGATTTGTTTTGAAAAGAGAAAAGTCTTTATGAAACTTTTACTAAGGTAATACAACCAAGTGTAAAGCCCAGTAAAATTCCCATTGACGTGGATGATATGTCTGCAGCCACAGGAGGGAAATTAGTGCCACCTGCTGGGCCATTAATCAGAACAGAAGCATTATTTCCGCATTGGCTTCATTCTGAACAAAGAAACCTTGGCGGGGGTGTCACAGATATAGAGATAGAAAGAGAGCTTTCCTGCTGTTTGTCTCTCCTCCGCTGTCTCCCTGTCAGCTTTCCTACTGTCTGTCTCTCCCACACTGTCTGTCTGTCAGCTTTCCTGCTGTTTGTCTCTCCTCCACTGTCTCCCTATCAGCTTTCCCACTGTCTGTCTCTCCTACACTGTCTGTCTGTCTGTCAGCTTTCCTATAATACAGTATGTCTTAATAAATGTACTTTAACTAATATGCAGAGAAAAGTGCTCTGCCTATTCTAAATAGAAATAGAAATGTAAACTTCAGTGGTGTAAAGTAACTAAGTACATGTACTCAAGTACTGTACTTTGTTACTTTTTGAGGTATTTTGACTTCAATACTTTTACTTCTACCCCACTATAACTCAGAGGAAAATGTTGTACTTTTACTCCACTACAATCGTATGAAAACTTTAGTTACTAGTTACTTTGTAGATTTGATTATTATTACAAAACATACATTAACCACTTCAGCCCTATATGTATAAGCTCACAATGCTTCGGAATGCGACGCATTCTGAGCTTGTAGATCTGCTATTTTCAAAATACTTTTTAATACATTTTGAACTTGTGAAATATTGGGACATTTTGCACAGTGAGTACTCTTACTTTTGGTACTTTAAGTATATTTTGATGCCGATAATTTTGCACTTTTACTCAAGTACATTCTGAATACGGGACTTCTACTCTCTACAGAGTATAACTACATTGCAGTATTGATACTTTTACTTAAGTAAAACATGTGAGTACTGCCATCACTGGTAAACATAGAAATGACTGTGATCCAACAGGACTACAACCATAATGTCAAGTTGAAGACGTTCTACAAGGTTTTGTCCACCAACAGTGATGGCAAGACGGACTTCATCTCTACGATTGAAGGTACAATAAAGCAACAAGTGTCACGGTTTGAGTCAGGGCAGAATGTAGGACCCAAATGCAGGAGGAGGCCAGGGCTGAACAGGTCGGTTCAAAAGATTTAATAACTCAGGTAGGAATACAAACTAAAAGAACCAAACTCTAGACACTCGGTGCAAACACAGGGCTTAAATATACAGGGAAATAACAGGATACATGCAGGTGAACTCAATAAACAATCAACACTGGGATAGGCTGTGGGACTATGAGGACACAGGAGGAACACATGACTAATCAAAGGGTAGGTGAGACAAGACAGGCAACAGCTACAATGAGAACAGGAAACAAAGGAAAGGAAACTACAAAATAAGGTACAGGAATGTAAAGCGAAACCTAACAAGGAAACAGGGAATGCAACGTTACGTCAAAATAGCAGGATTCTATGGAGTACAGTGTGTTGTCTTTCAGCCTACAGGTATCCATTCTATGGAGTACAGTGGCATCCAGAGAGAGCCCCCTTTGAGTGGATTGACAAGCCTGGCATGGTTCACTCTGCCACTACCATCACTATCTCCTTCTACGCTGCCAGCTTCTTTGTGTCAGAAGGTGAGACGGGCATGGCTAGTTGTGTGTGCGTGCGTACACGCAGTGCAGGCTTAAAGGAAGGGCTTTAGGTGCTGAAGCACAGGGCATCAACATTGGGGGCGGGGGAACCAAACAGCGGGGAGAAAGTGAAGGAAGACTCAACTAACCCCCCCCCCCCCCACCCTGCCAAAACGGTCTGGGGGGGCACCGAAACCGGTCGTAGCACACCGGGCACCACGAAGGGTTAATCCGGCCCTGCGTACACGTGTGTGTGTTTGTGTGTGAATGGACGACTTCACCCATTTTCAACTATTTTCCATCTTCATATAATTAGACCTCACCAATGCTCATTATCATATGGTACCATTTTTGTCTACTCACTCTGTGTCTCAGAGGAGGACTGTGGACAGTTCAGAAACCCGCCTACCAGTGACATCATCGATGGGGAATCCAAGCTAATAGAAACGGCAGGCTTTCTATTCCTGGAAAGTTAGCATGCTATGATGGAAGCCATTGTTCCCGCGTTAATAAAAATAAAATAAAACATGTTAAACGTTGTTTTAAAAAAAGAAAAGAAAACCTGCCTAATGATGATGACATCCTCTCTCTCCCATTTCTGCTTCCTTCCACCAACCCCCCTTTTCTCTCTCTCTCTCTCTCTCTCTCTCTCTCTCTCTCCGTCCAGCCATGAAGAGTGATCACCAGTTCTCCAGTCCTCTTGAAGAAGACGAGGCTCTCATCTATAACTTCTCTCCTGTCTTCAGAGGACAACAAAACATCTTCATGGAGACATACTACTTTGACTGAACTCACAACAAGAAAAAAACTGCTTGAAATGTAATGTTTTGATTTACATGTTCCAATGTGTCAATGACAAATCCACAATTAAATGTATCACAATCACAATTATGTGTATCACAATCTATTATCAATTGTCATCAAAATGTTGTGATCGTGGGAGCCCAAAGCGGGTAGCATTGCACAAGCAGTATGACATTAAACATTAAACACTATGTCACTTTATTTTTTTATATATATTTTCTTTCTTTTTTTTGGGGGGGGGGGCTTTTCTGCCTTTATTTATAGTTGTAGTATGAATTATATGTTATTTTGTCCAGTCTGTATGGTAGAGTATGTTAATATAACTTTAACTTATACAATTGGGGTGGTTGTATTTTGTCTCCCTGGTCTTCTATTGAGATATTTACTGTAGATCATATCTCTAGAAATCTCTTTTCCACCTTAAAAGAACCATTTTGCTTGTGAGGACCAGGAAAATGGTAACTAGTAACTAAAGTTTTCAAATAATTGTAGTGGAGTAAAAGCACAATATTTGCCTCTTATTGTAAAAGTAAAAGTACAGAACATTTGAAATGCTCCAATAAAGTAAAAATACCTCAACATACTTAAGTACAGTACTTGAGTACATGTACTTACTTTCTAACACTGCTTCAGAGATAATGTGAGTTTTGGACAAAATGTGTAGATAGCAGTTGTAACACAATGTGTGTTTTTGCAGGAGTGGCTCGTTTTGAACAAAATGCCTGAAATCATGAACTAGGCAGATGAATAAATGCTAACCTTTTTCACCTTGGCCTGCTATAGCGCCAGCAGGAGGCCACAATAACCTACCTGACCTGGCGGAGAGCTGTGCTCCGAGGAGCACTTCTTCCTAGTTCAATGATGTGTTATTGTGTAGTATTAATGTTCAGGAGACGTGTGTTATTGTCCCCTTTTTTTTTTTTTTTTTAACATGCAACCTGTGATTATTTTACATTGTTATATTTAATCTTTGAGAATAGTAAACAGTACAAATGTAGTATTGAGAAGTAGTAGTAGCAGTGTAATACAAAGTTGAGAGAAACAAAGAACCAAAGAATCCAGCTGTAATAAAACGAAAAGTACATTTATTTTCATTTGTGTACCACACCTCCACCAACGAGGATGACAAACATTACAATATACAGGAGATCAGAATCAATACATTGGTAGTACAACGAACGCAGCAATAACACCCTGGTAACTAGTAACACTGGTGCAGGCATACAACACTTTGTCCTAATAGTGAGCATCCACTCCATTTATATCGGTTTGGTCTACCCATGTGAGTGTAACCTTCTGTTTTGGCTTCAGCACTGTTCTAAACAGTAGGCACTGTCCCCCAGCTCCTAATCTGACATAATCAATCAATATGCACTCATGTGACACTCAGGTGACATGTGTAAAGTCCACTGTGGCTTTTAGAATTTGTATATATGTGTACCTTCGGATTGCAACTTCAATTTACTACTCCAAATAAGCAGTGTTTTTGCGGATGGAGGTGTGCCCCTGGGCGTGTTGTTGCTATATCCCCAAAATTGCTATTCTGCCCACACACCTTTAGGAAAGCGCACAGCGGACTCTAAAACCACCCGCAATGCCAAGTAGAGAGCACAAGCTGCAATGGATTCCTGGAGACGGCCAGGACACACAGCGCGGCACCTCTCTCTACATGTAGTTGTATTCAACGCATGTTCAGGAGTAGAGACCTGGCCACTCCTGTTCCCTATCACATTATCATGTCCAGCTGCGCTGCTTATCTCTCAGCCAATCCACATCGCAATCACCACAGTATAAATACACCTGCGACCGTATCACCTACCTGTTTGATTTCACTGCTAGTAAATCCAAACAACCGCGCGTCTCCACTGAGAGTTCCTTGTATTTAAAGCATTCCCCGTGCAGACTCGTTCAAAGCTATTTAGCCTTTGCCAGTTCAGCACATTCAGCAAGTTATATCCAAGCGTTCCACAGCAGGTAAGCCAGGTAAGCCAGGTAGTTTAGTTTAGTTTAGTTTAGTTTAGTTTCGGGCCGACTTTTCACAAGTGTCCAGATCCGCCGTCTCCGACAGCAGCCGCTCCAGCCGCTCCGTCCTCAGGGAGACAAGCACGGGAAACGAACGTTCGCTTCCCCCAGCCCAGCCGTGCCAAGAAGAGCAGGACAGCGGACCCGCTCCTCATTCTAGCCAGACACCCACCACCTCTCGCCACGGAGCGTTAGCAACTGGCGGCCGTCCGCAGAGGCAAGCCCTGCCTCTGCAATCAATATCTGACTGGACGGTCGTCGGTTTGCAGCGGGTCCTTATGGCAAGGGGTGTCCCCTTCCCAAACAACGGCCGCAAAACCGACTTGTTCGCAGCCTACCTGGCCTACCTCCGCACGGAGCGCACCGTGCCCCCCTCCCCCGCAGCAGGATCGGCCCCGCCCACTCGGGCCTCTCGCTCCAGCTCTGCTGCCCACCCGTCATCCTCAGCCACGCCTCCCGCTGCTCCCCAACCTCCCTCCCAACGTAAGGTGAGCGCTCGGACCTCCTCCCTCCCCCCCTTCCCTCCCCTCCCCTCCTGGCACTGGCCAGTACCTCGCCTTCTCCCCACCACTTTCCCTCCTCCCTCCCCCCGCCTCCCTTCCCCGCAAGGCTCACGCCTCGCAGGCAGGTGCTTCTCCGCACCTCGCCATTCTCCCCCCGCTCCCCCACACGGCGGCCATTGCGGCACATTTCGCCTTCTCCTCACCCCCCTCCCTCCTCTCCCTCACCAGCACGCCGGCATTTCCGCCGGCATTCCCCCCGGCATTCCCCCCGGCATTCCCCCCGCCTCAAGCCCCACCCCCCGCTCTGGTGGAACTCCCCCCGCCTCAAGCCCCACCCCTCGCTCAGGCGGCATTTCCCCTGCCTCAAGCCCCGCCCCTCGCTCAGGGCGCACTGCCGCCCACCTACTTCCTTCCGCCTCCCTTGCCTCAGACGGCACCTTCCACTCAGGCCTCGCCACTACCCGACCCAGCTCAGCTGTTCTCCTTCCTTTCCTCCATGTACGCCCAGGGCTCCCACGCACCCCCCAACCCCTGTCCAGCTCCCTTCCCAGGAGCCTCCATGCCCACCAGCTTCAACCCTTTCCCCGCACCAGCCCCATCCTATACCCTAGCCACAGCTACTCCAGCCGCCGCTCCTCAACAGGACGCAACCCGGCCCTCTCCAGTCTCCGCTGCGCTCCGCCAACAGATAATCTCTGGTATGTACATTGATTTGGCTCAACTACTGCAACCCTCCATCACCGACCCACTACGTAACAGAGAGCTCACCACCCCCCTTGGTTTCTTAGCTCAGCTCCGCCAGTCCCTCCCTTCCCGGTCTCGTGACCTCAGTCCCGTCGAATTTGCATATGCATTCTCCCTATACCGAGACGTACTGTGCTCCGCCTACCCTGGCCGCCGAACCGAAATGGACCAGTACCTCACCACGGTACTGGACCTGGCCATTCGGTTCGGCGGCACAGGTTTTTACAACTACCATGTCCTGTTTTCCATGCTAGCAGCGGCCCGCCTCCAGCAGTTCAATCAGTGCATCTACTGGGGAACACAGGACCAGGAGTTGTACTGTAGGGTGTTCGCGACCAGGGTCGCCCTGGCATGTGCGCCAAGCTGTTCGACTCACTAGCCGAAGCACTGTGCTGGATCCTCCTCAACAATCACTGCATCCCTCACCTGGTCCACCTACTGGACGATTTTTTAATTGTTGAGCCCACGTCAACTCCCCCAGCACAAGGCCTCAATATACTCTGTTCGGTCTTCAAAGACCTCGGAGTCCCCCTCTCCGAGGCCAAAACTATTGGCCCCTCCACCTCACTGGAGTTCCTAGGTATCACCCTGGACACCGTGGCCTTTAAGGCCTCCCTTCCCCTAGAGAAGCTCCACTGCATCACCCTTCTCCACCAAAACTACATCCTCACCCCTCACTGCACCAAACGCCAACTACTTGCAGTCCTCGGTCACCTCAACTTTGCCCTCCGTATAATTCCCCAAGGCCGTCCTTTCATATCTCACCTCCTCGCCACAGCTTCCTCCGTTCCCAACCTGCACGACCAAGTCACCATCACTCCCTCCTGCCGCACTGACCTCCACCTCTGGTGTCACCTTTTATCTAACTGGAACGGCATCACTTTTTCTACGACACACTCATATCCAACCCCGACGACATACAGCTTTACACCGACGCAGCCCCCTCCATCGGCTACGGGGGCTACTACCAGGGCCGCTGGTTCGCCTCCGAATGGTCAACCGAATTCCTCGCCTTCACCCCCCCCCCTCTCCACTCACCCCCCCCCTCCGCACCTCAACCCTCCACGTCTACCTCAGTGGAATCCGGTTCATCTTCCAGTTGATGGACGGATCGCAGAGCCCGGACACTTCTCACCCCCACATCACCATGCTGCCCCACGGCCTCCAGCGCAGCGAAGTCCGGACTCCACCCAGACGCCACCCTGTATTTCAAGATTCTGCCAGGTAACAGGCTGAAGTGATGTCCTATGGGGTTCATTATTAACCTTTTATTACCAATATCCTGAAACCCAAACCTGAAAATGGAAGTAATAGAAAAGAGCATAACGTTTGAAGGAAACAACCTGAGACAAATAAAATGAAATAAATCCCATACAATTTGGACCCAAAGAATAAAGTGGTTATTATTAAGATTCAAGCACATCTTGACTCTATTAGACTACAGGACAAAAACAGCAACAAAACAACTCAGCTAAATGTTCAAGTCAATTCAAGTCAAACTTTATTCCAGACACACAGGGGGTCTATAGAGTACATACAAATAATCAACATCACACAACAAATTAAACAATAAATAAGAAAATTAAAAAACATAAAATTATCAATAGAGGCTGACTCTCTAGTGTTTACGCAGCCTGGACGAGTACCGGAGACAGCTCTTCCCAGGATTGACTACATCCTCAATAATACTGTTCCGGGACTCATCCAGCCGAGGCACATGGAGTGCCTTAAGAGAAACTCACATGTGTGGATTCCACACGTCACAAACAGGTGATTGTTATTATGCCTCTAGGGACCTTAAGTAGTATCCTCAGGGCATCATTGTAGGCCACTTTAAGCCTCTGCATGCTACATTTCTTATGTATGTGCACCACAGGAAAGCTGTATATATGGGAGTGCGGAATGCTTTTAAAAAATGCACACTTGACAGTGACCTGAGCACATACCAAACCTGCAAAGCAGCATACTAGCCTGGCCATAAAGTTTAGGGCACTGCCTAGAGATATCTCTATCATCATGGAGATAATCAGTGAAAATGTGGCCAAGGTACTTGATTTACTGGCACACAGATAAACGACTGGCTCGGAAGGCCAATTTCTTGTCCTCATGGTAAATGGCTTCTCGATCATTGGCTTGTCATGATCATTGCCATAATTTGAGCACACTTTCAATGGCTGCTGTAAATAGTTCTTAACAACTGCATTTTCGTAATCCTTGAAGTGTGTATTTTAAGATGATGCCATGTACCAGACTGAACTAATGTCCCCCAGGGTTATTTTTTAACCCTATCGATGGCCAAAACGCAAAACCTCCTAAGTGCAAATTTCATGATTTTCAGATTTCACCGTGGATGAGGACTATAGGCTATGCTGCACATGCTCAGTCTGTCTGCAAGATAGTCCCGCCCCTCATTTTGTCAGAAAAGTCATTTGACTAAAACCTCCTATCTTGTTCAGTGCCAATTAGTGTTAAAATGTTGAAGCGCAAAACCTCTTATCTGCACCAGAACTAGTTGAGCAGCAGACAGAGCTGAAACTTTAGAATGCTGTGTTATGTAGACCATCTAAATGTCTTTCAGTTTGTACAAATCAATTATTTTCAAAATAAAAAACCCTTACTATTTAAGTATTTGTTAGTAACTGTCAAGTTAATTGCATTGCCTTGTTGATTGCTAATGATTAGTGTCAGGTGGTGAAACTTTTATCACACCAAGAGTGTGAGTTGATCAAAAATGTGATTGGTAATACTTGTTACAGTACTGTAGAATGTCTTGATCTCAAAATGAGCATAAAAAAAACATTATTTATTAATTTATAAGCCTAACTGTTTCTAGGTAAAAACCTCCTATGTGCATCTATGTAGATAGGAGGTCATTTTTAGGTATAGATAGGAGGTTTTGGCGTTGAACATTTTGAACTTGTGGTTAGAGGTTGTCATTGCTGCTTAGATGTGAACATCCATGTTGTGATTTTGTATTAAATGCAGATCAAAATCACACGTGAACACCGTGGCAGCCAACAACCCTGTGAGAATATTGTGTTGTGTCGGTTGGGGGGTATGAGGGTATGGGGGTGGGATGGGGTTTGGAGTTATGGGGTGTGGGGTGGCGGTTGGGGGGTGCATGAGGGCTTGGGTGGGTGGACTTTAGGGGTTGTGGTGTGTTGGTTGGGGGCATGGGGACCGGGGGTTCTGGGAGTGGGGGTAATGGATTGGATGGGATTTGGGGGTACGAGGGTATGGGGTGGGATGGGGTTTTGAGTTATGGGGGTTGAGAGGTGTGGGATGGCAGTTGGGGCGTACGGGGTTTGTGGGAGTGGGGGAGTATTGCAGGTGGTGGAGTTGGGGGGTAGAAGGTATGGGGGGGATTTTGTTGAGGGGGGCATAGGCAAGTTAGGCCAGATCATATAAGATAGGGTCTTTGCGATGCGAGAGTGTGGTCTAGCCAACACCAACTCGGGACTCCTGAAGTGGAATGGGGTTTTGAGTTATGGAGGTGGAGAGGTGTGGGCTGGCAGTTGGGTGGGGTTTGTGGGAGTGGGGGAGTATTGCAAGTGGCGGAGTTGGGGGTAGAGGGTACGGAGGGGGATTATGTTGAGGGGGGCATGAGTCAGTTAGGCAACACCAACTTGGGACTCCTATATTACTATATGAACAGCCGCCTCTTGAGGTCTTCTCCCATGTCTGATTTCCATACTCTCCTCATCCCATGCAAGGCATTCCAGTCAAGTGCCCCCCGGACCTTCAGGTCCTGCTCCATTGAAGCAGTCCAGGCCCAGGTTATTTGAAGGACTGCCTCAAGTCCTGGATTGAGGCACTGCCTGGACTGCCTCAAGTAGCGTGTCTCCATCATCTGAACCATCTTCTCAGGAACTCCGTAGGCCCGGAGAATGTTCATCAGTTTCCCCCGGTGGACGGTGCCAAAAGCCTTTTGGAAGTCATGAAGGTGATCACCACTGAAAGATTCATCTCCTACTCCTTCCAGCATCCTCCTCAGCACCGGTATCTGCCCGTCTGCTGTTCGCTCTGGGCGGAAGCCGTTCTGCGAGTTTCTCAGTACAGGGTCTAAGATGTGTCTAAGACGGCTGAGGATCATCCTGTTAGCCGCCTTGGCGACTTGTGAGCTCAGGTTAATGCCTTGGAGGTGTCCGTCTTGGTGAGGTCGCCTGACTTTGGTAGTGGATCGATGATCATTTTGCTCCACAGCTTCGGCAACTCACTAGACGTGTGTGCTTGATGAAATCTAACACCACCTCGTCTATGGGCACTTACATCAGAACCTCTGCTGTCACTCCATCCTCCTCTTGCCTCACTTGATAGTAGCCTTGGCCCTCTGGTACTCATCCATGGTAAATGATCCATGATCTGGTATGGGAAGGTCATGGAAGACAAGAGCATCGGATCATCCTCTTCTTCTGCTGGTACCATGTTTCAACTCGATCCTCTGCGCTTTCTCCCCAGATCTTGGAAGTCTGAGAAGAGCTTCTGCCAGAAATGTCATTGATGAGCTTCCAGCTCTTGCCATGCTTCTGTTTTGCATGCACCTTTTTAATGTCCCTGATATTTTGGGTCAGCTCCTGTTTTTCGAGTTGCATACACTTGGTATAGCTCCTCCTTCCTCCGCTTATATTCCTCCCTCAGACCCTCTCCTTTTTGGTCAGCGACAAAGCCCCTGTGTGCTGCTCTCATCTCCTCCCTGGCTTTGGTGATTCTAGGGTCAAGGCATCCGTCTTTCCTCCTTGCTTATAGGCTCTTTAAGACATTCAATGATCTTACATACTATTCCACTATCCACACTGGACACAAGGTTGGTGATCCAGTTGTATGAGTTAGGGGAGTTGGACGGCATGAGGGTTTGGGGGGTGTAGTGTGCTGGTTGGGGGGAATGGGGGTTGTGGGAGTGGGGGGGTATTTCAGGTGGTGGAGTTGGGGGTAGAGGGTATAGGGGGGATTATGTCGAGGGGTGCCTGGGCCAGTTGTTTTCTAGTCCACCTAATTGTATTCCTGTTGTCCTTTTTGTACATTTTATTTGTAAGCACTTTCATTTTAGATTCTTGTTGTGAGCATTGCTCTGCAAACTTTGTTTTGTTTTTGAATAAAATAAAAAAGCATTCAATGCAACTCAGTGGTGTGTTCTACCGTGTTACGCTGTATACAGTGCAGATTTTTTTGGAAGAAGGCGTATACAGTCTACTACCCATTCCATCCATTGAAAATGCACTAGCGTATACCCACAACCACACGCATTTCGTGCAGGGAATGATTATCGTATACCTCAACAAAAAAAAAAATAGACCACACCACTGATGCAACTGTTTTCAGCTGTAAATGTATGTATTTGCAGCTAGTACTATTTGTCATTATGTAGTTAAGAAATCACTTTACATTGAATGCAAAAGCTCCTATCTGCAGAATTATCCAGGAAAAGTGGGGAAAAACCTCCTATCTGCATTTGCAATATGAAATCAGTGCAATTAACATATAATAATGTAATATAGTTCAAACATCCAGAAACGGTGTATTATGTGATGGGTTTCATAAAAAAATAGCATTGTGCAAAAAAAATACAACATTTTGTAGTTTTCTTTTTCATTTTCCCAACAATTAACATTTTTCAGATAGGAGGTTTTGCGTTTTGGCCATCGCTATGTATGTTACACCCAAAAAGGGAAACATAGAAAATCTCTGGAAGTATACAACATACAAACAAACAAACACATATTCCATACAACTTGGACTCAAGGAATTAATTAAAATTGGTATTATTAAGATATATAGCATATCTCTATTTTAGGTAAAAAAAAAACTGAGCCAATAATGTTCAGATTACATCTATATTTGTCTTTTTACGAAATACTTGTTGATATTTTTCTTGCCGACTATTTTCTCATAATCCTTGGAGTGTGTATTTAAAGATTCTGCCTGGTACCAGGTTGGAATAAGGTTGTGTGCACGTGGTGCATGCGTGCGTGCGTGAGAGACACGTGTGTGCGTCCCTGCATTCCCAGTGGGCTATGAAGGCTTACTTTGTGGGTCCTAGAACCTAGCAAGAACTTTCAACTATCAGGCTCCTCTCCTGTGGAAGGGTGCTCCTTCCATTCCGACATCTCGCCACTCCGATTAGTGGCTTCCGCGTGCGGTTAGGGTTAGGGTTAGGGTTAGGTATAGGGTTCGTTAACGTCGGAAAGGCGACATGTCGGAAAGGCGAAATGCACCCCCTGTGGAACCATCTTCGAGGTTTGTTCCAGGAGGCAAACACCCTGAGTTTAAGAGCAGGCTAGGCTTAAAACGTTCCCTCCATTTGGGGAACAACAGCACCATCATCATCCATAGTCTCTATATGTCGTCATAGCCAGGGCAGTGTCACGTTTGATTACCTCATTAAGCCTGCTCTTAAACTTATAGTGTCTGCCTCCTGGACAAACCTCGAAGATGGTTCCACAGGAGAGGAGCCTGATAGTTGAAAGTTCTCTCTTGGAGATTCTAGGACCCACAAAGTAAGCCTTCATAGCCTACTGGGAATGCAGGGACGCACACACATGCGCTCTCTCTCTCTCTCTCTCTCTCTCTCTCTCTCTCTCTCTCTCTCTCTCTCTCTCTCTCTCTCTCTCTCTCTCTCTCTCTCTCTCTCTCTCTCTCTCTCTCTCTCTCTCTCTCTCTCTCTCTCTCTCTCTCTCTCTCTCTCTCTCTCTCTCTCTCTCTCTCTCTCTCTCTCTCACACACACACACACACACACACACACACACACAATCAAACAAACAAACACACACACACACACACGCAAGAAAATGCAGTTAGTAAGAGAAATATATTTAGTAAAAACTGAAAAATATATGTGATATGAACATTTTCGGCTCAGTGCTTTTTTGTCCTGTAGCCTAATAGAGTCAAGATGTACTTGAATCTTAATAATAAATTAATGAATTCCTTTGGTCCAAATTGTATGGGATATTTTTTGTGTGTCTCTGGTTGTGTCCTTCAAAAGTTGTGGCCTTTTTTATTTCTTCCATTTTCAGGTTTGGGTTCAGGATATGTGTAATAAAGGGTTAAAAATGAACCCCCATGGGACATCATTTCAGCCTGTTAGCTGGCAGAATACACACTTTAAGGATGAAGAAAAACCAAGTGGCAGAAAAGAATCCACCCTAAGCACATGGACCCCACTTTCCATCTAGGGTATCTCGAAAACTAAAGGCCTTTTTGCCAGTTTGTCACTGCCCTACTAAAGGTCAGGCACCTGTGTCCAAAGTCTGGGTGCAACAGCAGCAAAGGGGCGGTCACCACTGCATAATAGGTAGGTATGGCTATACCAGTGTTGCCATGTCTGCTTATTATAAGCGACTTTGGGCTTGTTTTTCTGTAAAGTCGCTTGTAAATATTGGCAGTTGTGGGTGGCGATGCGACGCGTTGTGAGCTTGTAGATCTGCTATTTTCAAATGGCTGATGTACAGTAAGGTGGTGAAACTTAGCCTAGTCGCTTCTTTTGGCCTTGTTTTCATGGACCTGGCCGCTTTACTTGTTTCTCTTGCAAAATCTGGCAACACTGAGCTATATGTAGCTTGTCAGAACAGTAGACATGAAAAGCTGCTTGACAAGCTACTTGACAAGCTAAGTTCAGCTCAGAACTGTTCCTTTAGTTTTGTCGGTTTTAATCATGTTGGCGTCTCTGGCCTCCTTGGATTCTCCTCCTGACCCACTAACGGAGGGGCTGAGGCCCCAGCAGCCACCAGGGCCAAAAGAAGGCGCTAGAGGAAACTGCCGGCCCATCATAGGTAGGTTTCACACCCAAGATTGTTATATATTGACTTCTCTGGCAGTCAAAGTACTTTACATTGGTGTCTTCGGTAAACACAGCATTTATAAATGTATGTTTTTACTTTCTTTTATGTCTGTGTGTGCGTTTTTCATGCCTTTTCATGCCTTCAGATAAGGCCATGGGGTGTTCTTGGAGGTTTGTCAGGCTGATTCAGCTGCTGATCAGACTTGAGTTGAAACAAGAACTCAAAAAAGTGGTGGATATATGGATAGGTTTGCGTGTCTGGATGACGTGTTTCTGTAGATGTAGATCAGGGGTCTTCAACGTTTTTTTTGGGCCAAGGACCCCTTAGCTGATAGAGAGATGAAGCAGGGACCCCATACTGTATATTCTTATAGGCGGCTGCAGTTACAGTATGAAAAAAAAGCACCTAACCCAAAACTAATTGCAACAAAATGTTTTTCAACTGTTTCTTGCAGTAGTAGGTGTCCTTAATAACATACTCAAAGTTTACCAAAGTTTGAGCACTGGAAAGGTGTTATTTTCAAGATGGCGTCCAAGATGGCCAAAAAAACTTTAAAATAACCTAACTCCTTCATTATTTATCCTAGACAAGTACTTTTTGTGTCTTACCCTATGTTTTGGGGGCCTAGAAATCCACTGGAATTGTCCAAATTGCAGAGATACAATTAGATAATTGTGAAATCCAATATTTTGTTTGTGACTCTATTAAAACCCTCTGAAATGGTCAACCGTTAACTAAACAAATTATGCAATAAACTAGTTATATATTTGTTTTTTTACTGGAACAAGGCTTCAAGATATCCTTAAAACACAAGTCACAATTTTCATTTTTGTCAATTTTGTCATTCAGAAGGTGCATGGCAGAGAAAGAGAATATTGTCAGTTGATATAGTATTGCATGCAATATTGAAAGGTTTTGGATAGCTCTGTGGATCAAATGTGAATCAAAGTGTCATCTTGTAGACACAAGATTTTGAAAAACAATAAATAGATTTTTGAAGAACTTTTTAACACATTAGGAAGGCAATCAGTGTGAGTGAGTAAAGAGGGGTGGGGGTGGCTACGGAGGTTAGTGAAGAGGGGGGCCTAGGCAGAGGGGAGTATGGGGGGTAGGGTTGTGTGAGGAGGTAAAAGGGGGTCTGGTGTAGAGTTTAGAGGGCCTAGGGTTCCCCTCAGGTGGGTGGAGGGGAGTATGGGGAGTGGGGGTCACTGGATTGCTCCCTGGGCACTTGGAGCACAGAAGAGCAAAGTTATAGGAGCCAAGGAGACCCTGAGCTTCTCTCCCCCATGTCCGAGGTGCAAAACCTCCAACAGTTGGCTCAGACATGTTAAAGCTATAGTGGGGCACTTGGGAGCTCAGGACGAGTGCTCATATGCAGTTAAAGAGAGTGGGGCTTGTCGGCCCCTGTGGTGGTAGTTCTAAGACCTCCACGTTGTGCATCGCGATAGCCAAATTCCAATATTCAAGTGTCCATCATCAAGTCCTCCACTCCTTAGCCCTGCCTCGGAGGGAGGAGGTGAGGAGGCAAGGAGCGTAATTTAAGTGACAGCAATTATGACGTGTCACACAGTTGGATTGCTGGACTATTTCGGAGCTTGGAGGGTTGTCATGTGGAGGAGGAGAAATTATACGCCACCACGCATTTTAACAAAGACAGTTCCGCAAACGATACATGAAAGATATACAGTACTTGTATCTTGCCATATTTCAATCCAAGTGGCTTAGGGAGCCTGCGCTCACCTGGTTCTCAGCAACTCCAAAAGCAAATTAGCATTTGGGATGCAAACAATTTCTAAGTCACGCTGGAGGACGGAGTGAGGAGGAGGCAGAAATTAAGCTTATGCGTTAGGCTGAGAGGAGTGTCCCTATGTCGCCTGGCTCACTGGATAGTCCCACTGGTCCCAAGTGGACCTCCATGCTGGCTCCTATACCCTATGGCACTCGTGAGTGGCCATAGTTAGTGAGGAGGGACCCCCCATAGTGGTGGTTGTAAGACCATGTGGTGCATGACTGTGTGTCAGGCAACCATTAGGTGTATACAGAAAGCAATGCTTGTTTGTTGGATAGCAGCAGGGACACAGCGTGGAGGTCGGTTAGATCGGGATTCTATGGGAGACTGGAGCCCAGGGCGTCATGGGCTGTCTCCTATGCCTTCTTGATGTTAAAATTATCCAGAAAAAAAAATCAAGGTTCAAGGTTGTTGCTATAGCAGTACCAATCACAAAATAAAAGACACCCCACACAACTACTACAATCTCAGGAATAAGAAGATGTCTGTGACAAGCAAATCTGAACCCTCTCCGCACCACACCCAAGACAGCAGACACTAGATACATGTTGTGATAGCTCTGTAGGCCTACTGTCTTGCACATCCTCTCCAGGCCCATAAGGGGCCATTTCTCTCCACTGTAATATTTGAGAATTTGGCCAATTTGCTATTGAAAAGGTCTTAAGAGTGATTAAGTTGTCACTTTGGAAATGTGCAGATACACTGTATACACCTTTACTGTATGTTGGTTTGTTTACTGTTGAGTGGGAAAACAATGATGCACATTAAGCTAATCATCTGGGGGGGTGGGGGGTGACCCCCAGTTTGTTTGGGAACCACTGCCCTAGGGGACTAGGATTATTATTTTATTTTTTGGCAGACACCTTTACAAACAAAATAGTGAAGAAACTTCTCTGTAAGGAATTCCTTCCAAGATTTGTGTAACATTCCCAGTCTGTCAGTTACAGCCATGTTTTTACAAATGTCACAGTACCACTCAATAATAACGAATTTATTCCTTATTGTTATCAAAAGAAATGTCCTGAAAGCTTCAACAGTGAATTCATGTATAGGTGATGAATTCACCAATCCTGGGCATTATGGCACGTAGAAAAGGGAGAAATGTCCAATTACATTGTTAAATATGCTTATAACCATGCTTATAACCAATTGCTTTATAATTCTATACTTGTAATCACTTGAATATAATTTATATTGTGCTAATTAGATCCAAGATCACCAAAACCTGGGTTTAGGCACCAAACTTACTTGTCTAGGATGAATAATAAAGGAGTAATGGTATTTTAAGGATCTGGCGGCTGCCATTTTGAAAATCGGACCTTTCTAGTGGTCCGATTTTGGTAAACTTTTGATATGTTATTAAGTACACCTGATATTACAATAAACCATTGAGAAACCTTTTGTTGCAATTTTTTTTGGGTCAAATCATAACTGCAGCCGCCTATTAGTTTTTTAGAATGCTTTCCATTCTGTCATGCAGAAACGTGAATGGCACGTGCATTGTGGCCTTGCATAGAACTTTAAATTTCTCTTCAGCTCACAACCCAGACATCGTCATTGAAATTGTCAGCCAGCTCTGTGCAGTTTTGGAGAAGTAAAAACTCCTGACTGCGTGAGAACACTGTTCCGTGTGAAATCCATCGAACCTAAGGATGGTGAAGTAGAGCAGTGTGTTCTTCACAGCTTCTTCACAGCTTTCATGATATCTGACAATTCAGCACTTAATGTCTTTGGCATCGTTACGAGTCACTCCCTGGTCACTTTGTTGCATGCAGTTTAACCCATGCACGTGCACACATAGACATCAAAGGGGGCTTGAGCCCCTGCCCTTTTGTCTGTCGGTAAAAAGTGCCCTTGTCTCCTCTGACTGTAAACTGTAGAAACCCCTGCGCCCGTTGGCCTCGCACCTGCAGTAAAGCTTACTTAATTGAGCCCCGTGCCATGCAGTGCTCGCGCAGAATTATAGTTGATTTACAAGCTCACAACGCGTCGCAACGCCAGGCATTGTGAGCTTGTAGATCGGCTATTTTTTGGGTGCGCGATACCGCCCGGCAAACGAAGTCTATTATACACAATCGAAACCTAACTGAGGGCACAACTGAACGCAGTGAATGCACGCAGAACACGGACCAATTGTTTGAGACAGATTAGGTATGTATGGACAAAAAAATATATATATATAGCTGTTAATTTGAAATTACTTGTCAAGCAGGAGCCTATATATATCTCTCTCTCCCTCTCTCTCTCTCTCGCTCTCTCTCTCTGTGTCAGCACAGCAGCAGTGGTGGGAAAAGTACTCAATTTCTTTACTTAAGTAAAAGTACTCATTATACAGAAGAATAAGTGGCGTCGTTAGGCGGGGGCTTCGGTGGCTATAGCCACCAATGTTTTATCCAAAGCCACCAAAAAACATTATTAAAAAAAGTTTTTTTTAATTGTTTTTATTATATATCTATAACCCTAACCTAACCCTACCCCTAACCCTAAAACCGAAATAAAGTAACAAAAAACGGGTAAAAAAGTACCCGAATCCGACGAATATCCGCAAAATTTCGCGCGCGCTTCGCGCGCGCAGGGGGACGCATGCACGCGCGCTGTGCGCGCGTGCATTTGTCCGTGCATGTGCCCTTTGGAAATTCCAGCCCCTGCCTCTCCAAATCTCTCTGCACGTCTCTGGTTTAACCTGTAACCTGTAACCTGTGTAGCATCCAGTTTAACCTGTAACCTGTGTAGCAGTGATGCGGGGGTCAGGTTTTCTCATAACCCGCCCCGCACGGGAACCCAACCCGCCCCAACCAGTCCCGCAACAATGAATATAAATCAACGACTCGTCCCGCCCCGCAACACGCCAGAAAAAAACAAAAACACACAAGCAAGTCCATTAAATTGCTTTCCAAAGAGAGATCCATTGGTATATAGTCAGGGGTGCACATAACTGGTGCGCAGGTGCGCATGCGCACCCAAAATAAAAAATGCGCACCACATCAGGCGACGCGAGGCGCTTTTGCGCACCAACAGCTGGGACAGGAATTTCCAAGCTTTTATTTTTTAGCAAAAATAAAAAATAAAAGCCTGGAGATCGAGGCTAGGAATTTACTTCCTGAAGCCACACTCACAATCACTCTAAAGCACCCGTCGGCCCCATGTACAGCCATTAGGCACAGGGGTAGAGATATGACTCGCATCGCCTCGCATTGCCTCGCTGCGTGCACGCAGCCAGCAGCGGCTGTTAGAGGCACTCGTCACCGATGATGAACGCGCCGTAATGGTGCGAAATATGCCGTGAGCGTCCCAATCTGGCGGATAAAATCAGCGCAGCAGCACAGGGCACCAACCTTGGGGGCTTTATCTAACAGCGTGAGAAAAAAAAACGGCGAAAATCGGCGGAATTTAGAAGCAGAGCGTCCTTTTTTTCTCGCCCCCCCCCCCCCCCCCCGTTGACAAAACTGTCCGGTGGGCACCGTGCTGAACCCCCCCCCCCCCCCCCGTTGACAAAACTGTCCGGGCTGAAATTCCTCCCCCCCCCCCCCCCTTGAAAAAACGGGACGGGCGCCATGCGCACCAAGTCACATGTCCAGGTGCTCTTCTGCGTACCAGACCTAAAAAGTTATGTGCACCCCTGTATATAGTGGTGCTGTAACAGGCAGATTCACGTTTTGGCCTATAACTTGAACTGTATAAGAGGATTACCTTGTATTGAACTGTACTTTTTTTTGGGGTTGCAAACTGCTAATAAAGTATTCAATCAATCAATCCAAGACTAGTATCTACTACTGTATATACAGTAGGGAAAAATAAACCTAATAATAATTATTAAAAAATAAATGTAGGAAACAAAAAATAAAGGGGTATTTACGACCGATAAGAATTGGTGTGATTGGCTCTAATCCATCTGTTTTTGTATACTAGGTATACTGGCTCAGCAGAACTGGCCAGGTGACACCTACGCCCGTGGCTCCTCCTTCATCGCTGCCGGCTACGTCAAATTCCTGGAGTCTGGTGGTGCCAGAGTGGTGCCTGTCAGGTACACACACACACACACACACACATTTGGGTCTGGCACCGCTCCGTTGTGAATCCATTTCCTGCTCCCTAAGTCTGGGGTGACCAACCAGGGCCCAGTATTCAAATATGGGAGACTGTAATTGGTAGTTGGCTGTAAGTCTAACCAATTGCGTCCAGAGCCATTGTTTTGATCCCGCCCCTTGTGAAAAAAACGTCCTCATAGATGCACACGACTCATATCCACACAGTGATATAGTCTGGCTATGCGAGGCTAACACACACACACACACACACACACACACACACACACACACACACACACACACACACACACACACACACACACACACACACACACACACACACACACACACACACACACACACACACACACACACACACACACACACACACACACACACACACACACCTGTTTTTCTTTGCTTTTTATGACCATCAGGTCTGATTGTCTGTCTTTGCACCACTGTCTGCTCTTCCACCAGTTTGTCACACAAACACACACAGTGACACACACTCACTTGCATAGAAATGTAATCTACTAATAAACTAATATGTATACGTAAACCAAGAACCTATCATGAGTCTAACCGTAGAATATCCAAAAAATCAATAATCTGTACATTGAAATTATACACACTGTAGGATGCCAGGTCAACAATCACCTTGCATCTGTCTACATAACATGCTATCTAAGTTACATTTTAGCCTTTGCACAAGCCTGCAAGGTCATCGAGACTATAGGTCAAATGCTACGGGCTGAGGTGGAGTCGGAAGAGGTGAGAGAGAGAGAGAGAGAGAGAGAGAGAGAGAGAGAGAGAGAGAGAGAGAGAGAGAGAGAGACGAGCCCTCCATCGTTGCCTCCGGTCATCCCGGTTCAACAGGATGACATCTAACAGGCTTTGCTTTCTTTCTTCTCTCTTTGTTTAAGCAGAATCAACCGCACAGAAGAAGAGTATGCAAGGTTATTTCATTCCATTAATGGGTGAGCTCACTTTGAATTATTATGATAAAAGGATTATGAACTTTAGCACGTTTTTCCAAAGAGTTACAGAGTGATTTGCATAAGTACAATACAATGTAAAAAAAAGACTAGAAATGACAATGAAACTGAAATATCAAAATAAATGCCTTCAAAATCCTAATAATAAATTCAAACTCATAAACCCTTGCCCCTCCCCATATGCAAAGGGTACATGGTGCAGTCCAATTACTCAGCTCCTTTTAAGCAGAGCTGAAACAACTGGTCCTTCTTTCTTTGGCCAGCCATAGAAACTCCAGCAGACAGTAACACAGTAACCTTTCCATCAAACTTGAATAAACAAAGTATGTAATTTAACCGGTTCTGTGTGTAGTCCTTTGTTTGTAGTATGTACTGTAGTGCTGAAAATAAATATAGAGTAAATTAATAAACCAAAAGAGAAGTGTTCACCATGTTTTACTGACTTTGTGCTTTTGGTGTGGCTATCACAGTTGTAATAATTGCACCATAATCTTTTCAAGAAGGATTGTTCTCTTCTCAATACATAAAGTAATTTCACTTCCTCTCTTCTTCATCAGATTGTTTCTGCCAGGAGGATTTGTTGACCTTCTGACATCAGAGTTTGCCCGAACAGCAAAGATATTCTATGAATTGGCTCTGAAGGTAAGATGTCCCGTTGTTAGGGAGGGTTTGTAAAGGATTGTATATATGGACTGGTTCTGTAGGGTTATGCTTCATTCGCCCCCGGGGCGTCGGTCAGGGTCCTTTCATCCGTGGAGGACAGTAACAGGCCGTCGTCCCTGGCGAATGAATAACAATGTACTTGACTTGATGCTTTTCACTCATATTACTCAATGCAGCTAGTAATATTAAGAAGTCTGTTCATGAATGATAACGTAACGTTGAGAACAATGTGCCACCCCTGCCCTCTGTGTGGTCCTCAGGCCAACGATGCGGGGGATTACTTCCCCATCTGGGGGGGCTGTCTGGGTCACCAGCTGCTCCTAGTCCTCACAGACGGACAACAACAGGAAATCCGCGTCCGGACAGATACAGAGGCTGTGGCTCTGCCTCTCACATTCACAGCAGGTAATAATCATCATAGCCTACTATAAACCAGCTTTTCTCAAACTTTCTCATGTCAATGACCCCTAACACATCCATTATTAATTGTATTAGCTGCATCAGTGTACTATAAGGTCAGCCTTATGCAGCCTGCCATGTATTTAACCTGAACTGGAAAACAAACTACAAACTGAATCCTGTATGTGTGCGTGTGTGTCTGTGTCCTCCAGAGGCCAAGTCCAGCCGTTTGTTCAAAGGGTTTCCCAGACACCTGATGCAGTCTCTAGCCGAGGAGAACATCACACCCAACTTCCACAGATGGGGTCTCTCACTGCAGGTACCTTCTCTCCTCTCCTCTCCTCTCCTCTCCCCTCCTCTCGAAATAGAAAGAGAGCTTCCCTACTGTCTGTCTCTCCTACACAATCTGTCTCTGTCTGTCTCCCTCCCAGCTTTCCTACCTTTTGTCTCTCCTACACTGTCTCCCTTGCAGCTTTCCTACTGTGTGTCTCTCCTACTTTGTCTCCCTGTCTGTCTCTCCTACTGTCTGTCTGTCAGCTTTCCTGCTGTTTGTCCCTCCTTCACTGTCTCCCTATCAGCTTTCCTACTGTCTGTCTCTCCTACACTGTCTCCCTGTCAGCTTTCCTATAGTACAGTATGTCTTAATAAATGTACTTTAATATACAGAGAAAAGTGCTCTTCCTATTCTAAATAGAAATGTAAACATCAGTGGTGTAAAGTAACTAAGTATATACTCTTTTTTTTTTTTTATACTTTTATTGCAAGATTTATTCATGTTTACATTTCATTTTACATTTCATTCTTATCTTCTTGCAAACATTTTCTTTTTCTTTTTTCTTTTTTCTATACATTGCTTTAACACCCAGTGTTAAAGCAATAAAATGCAGTAATCAGAAAGTAATAACTATAAATAAAAATAAATAGGTAATTACACATCAATTAATGCAAGATATCTTAATACTAATACCTATTAAATTATAATGGTGATACTACTAGTGGTATTTAATAATACTAACTTAACAAATTAAACCTAAAAATAAAAAAAAAGGGGGGGGGGGGGTGTCCTCTATGTTGCCAATACGTTTTTTATTTTTTTATTTTTTTATTTCACGTATATAATCTAAGTAACAGATCACAGCCCGAACTTCCGATGTGGAGTCGGTGCTGGGTCTCACTCATTTTCCCAACTTAGTCACCTGGCCCCATAATTTGTCCATTTACTCCATCTTCTATTAAACTCAGGTTCATTGTTCCTAATTCGAAACGTTAGTCTCTCCATTTCATATATTTCCTGTACTGTTTCTTTCCATTTTTTAGGCCTTGGACTTGCAGGCGTTAGCCAGTTCCTTGTTACCTGTTTAAGGGCTGCGGTTCGGAGGATTCTATATATGTATTTGTCCATTTCTTGCGTTAATTCTAACGGTAATTTCCCCAAAATAATGTTTACAGGGTTGAGTGTTCTTTTCAAATTAAAAATCTTAGTTATATCTTCTATAATTGATTTCCGGAAAGAATTTAGGATGGGGCAGAAGAAGAAAATGTGCGAGTGGTTTGCCCTTATCTCGCCACATTCTCTCCAACATGCCGATGTAGCAGATTTATTTATTTTGGAGAGGACGTTTGGTGTAATAAAGAATCTAGTGTATAGTTTCCAAGCGAATTCTCTCCAGTATTTGGAATTAGTTGTTTTATGAATTTCTCTGCATACTTGTTTCCACTCCATGTCATTCATTTGATCTCCTATTTCAGCATTCCATTTTAATTGTATACTATCATTTGTGTTTGTATTGTTCTGGAGGATTTTATATATTTTTGACAAGGTGTTTTTAGGTACTTTCTGGTGTTTTTTGATCAGAAAAGCAATTAAACGATGCATTTCTTTAGTACCTTGCATTCTTAAAAACTTGGAAAAATATGTCCTTACTTGCAAGTATTTATAAAAATTCCTTTGTGGTATCCTGTATTTGGATATTAATAATTGAAATGAGTTTATTATATTGTTTGTCAGCACTTGTAAGTATGTTTTTAATCCTTTTGAAGCCCATTCTTGCAATATATTGTCTGTTTTATTTGGTTCAAATTGGGGGTCCCATACCATTTCTCGAAAGTATACTAGGTCGTTATTTATTTTCAGACGTTTGCTTACATTTCCCCATGTTTTTAATGTGTTATATACCCATATGTTTAGTCTTTTGATTTGTGGAAAGTCCTTTTTATCAATGTAGGGTAATGTTTTTATCGATATTGGTATCGTTTCTTTCTCAATCTCCACCCACTTTGCTTCTGCTCTATCATTTGACCATGTCATTATTGTGTTTATTTGTGTTGCATTAAAATAATTCTGTAAATTAGGTACGTCTAAGCCTCCACAGTCCTTTGCTTTAGTTAGTTTACTGAATTTTATTCGCCCCATAATTTGTCCATTTACTCCATCTTCTATTAAACTCAGGTTCATTGTTCCTAATTCGAAACGTTAGTCTCTCCATTTCATATATTTCCTGTACTGTTTCTTTCCATTTTTTAGGCCTTGGACTTGCAGGCGTTAGCCAGTTCCTTGTTACCTGTTTAAGGGCTGTGGTTCGGAGGATTCTATATATGTATTTGTCCATTTCTTGCGTTAATTCTAACGGTAATTTCCCCAAAATAATGTTTACAGGGTTGAGTGTTCTTTTCAAATTAAAAATCTTAGTTATATCTTCTATAATTGATTTCCGGAAAGAATTTAGGATGGGGCAGAAGAAGAAAATGTGCGAGTGGTTTGCCCTTATCTCGCCACATTCTCTCCAACATGCCGATGTAGCAGATTTATTTATTTTGGAGAGGACGTTTGGTGTAATAAAGAATCTAGTGTATAGTTTCCAAGCGAATTCTCTCCAGTATTTGGAATTAGTTGTTTTATGAATTTCTCTGCATACTTGTTTCCACTCCATGTCATTCATTTGATCTCCTATTTCAGCATTCCATTTTAATTGTATACTATCATTTGTGTTTGTATTGTTCTGGAGGATTTTATATATTTTTGACAAGGTGTTTTTAGGTACTTTCTGGTGTTTTTTTGATCAGAAAAGCAATTAAAGGATGCATTTCTTTAGTACCTTGCGTTCCTAAAAACTTGGAAAAATATGTCCTTACTTGCAAGTATTTATAAAAATTCCTTTGTGGTATCCTGTATTTGGATATTAATAATTGAAATGAGTTTATTATATTGTTTGTCAGCACTTGTAAGTATGTTTTTAATCCTTTTGAAGCCCATTCTTGCAATATATTGTCTGTTTTATTTGGTTCAAATTGGGGGTCCCATACCATTTCTCGAAAGTATACTAGGTCGTTATTTATTTTCAGACGTTTGCTTTACATGTTTTTAATGTGTTATATACCCATATGTTTAGTCTTTTGATTTGTGGAAAGTCCTTTTTATCAATGTAGGGTAATGTTTTTATCGATATTGGTATCGTTTCTTTCTCAATCTCCACCCACTTATACATTAATTTTAACCATGCAATAAATTTTGGATGGAAACCAAAAGCTTTTGCTGTGTTGAAGATATAAGGCCAAAGGACCCTATCGAACGCTTTTTCTGCGTCAATCGTTAGTAGAAGTAGATCTTTTTTATCCTTTTGTGAATATTCCATTATGTTTAACGTGCGTCTTATGTTGTCCGCTAAGTACCTGTTTGGCACAAATCCACATTGGTCTCTATTTATTATGGTTTCCATTATTTCTTTTAGTCTCTCAGCCAGACGCGTCGCTAGGTCTGTACTAGGTCGGGGGCTTAGCCCCGCAGGCAACGGGCACATGCACGCGCGCGCAGCGCGCGTGCATGTGCCCCTCCTCCCGTGCGCGCGCGCGATTTTTTTCGCGGATTTCGCGGATTAGGGTGCTTTTTCCCCCGTTTTTTGTTACTTTATTTCGGTTTTAGGGTTAGGGGTAGGGTTAGGTTAGGGTGATAGATATATAATTAAAAAAAAAAAAAAAAACTTTTAATTTTTTTAATTTTTTTTTTTTTTTTATTGGTGGCTTTGGACAAAAGATTGGTGGCTATAGCCACCGAAGCCCACCCCTAACGACGCCACTGCTCTCAGCTATTATTGAAGATAATATTTTTTGATCAGTGTTTAGTAGTGCTATTGGTCTATAAGATGCGCATTCGGTCGGGTCCTTACCTTCTTTAGGAATAACTGTTATTACCGATGAGTTCCAGGTTGGCGCCCAGTTGTTCGACTCTAATGCAAAATTATAAACTTTATGTAAGATTGGTATCACTAATTCTCGAAACTCTTGATAAAATTAATTTGTGTTTTTATCGATATTGGTATCGTTTCTTTCTCAATCTCCACCCACTTATACATTAATTTTAACCATGCAATAAATTTTGGATGGAAACCAAAAGCTTTTGCTGTGTTGAAGATATAAGGCCAAAGGACCTGTTTGGCACAAATCCACATTGGTCTCTATTTATTATGGTTTCCATTATTTCTTTTAGTCTCTCAGCCAGACGCGTCGCTAGGTCTGTACTAGGTCGGGGGCTTAGCGCGCGTGCATGTGCCCCTCCTCCCGCGCGTGCGCGCGATTTTTTTCGCGGATTTCGCGGATTAGGGTGCTTTTTCCCCCGTTTTTTGTTACTTTATTTCGGTTTTAGGGTTAGGGGTAGGGTTAGGTTAGGGTGATAGATATATAATTTAAAAAAAAAAAAAAAACTTTTAATTTTTTTAATTTTTATTTTTTTTTTATTGGTGGCTTTGGACAAAAGATTGGTGGCTATAGCCACCGAAGCCCACCCCTAACGACGCCACTGCTCTCAGCTATTATTGAAGATAATATTTTTTGATCAGTGTTTAGTAGTGCTATTGGTCTATAAGATGCGCATTCGGTCGGGTCCTTACCTTCTTTAGGAATAACTGTTATTACCGATGAGTTCCAGGTTGGCGCCCAGTTGTTCGACTCTAATGCAAAATTATAAACTTTATGTAAGATTGGTATCACTAATTCTCGAAACTCTTGATAAAATTAATTTGTGTAACCATCGTCGCCTGGGGTCTTACCTTTTTTAAGTTTATTTATTTGTCTTGTTATTTCCACTGTTGTTATTGGTTTTATTAAAGATCCATTCTGGTGGGGCGTAACTTGTTTGAGTTTGAGTTTTCTTAAATAAGTTTCCATTTTTGTTGCGTCTCTTTCTCCTAATTCGTCCCTGTATAGGTTTTCATAAAATTTTGCAAATGTTTCTGCTATCTCCTCTTTCTCAGTTACAAATGTGTTAGTCTCATCTTTTAATTTAGTAATATACTAGTTTGCTTCTTCAGCTTATATGCCAAGATTTTAATTGAATTTGGTCCTCCATCATAGTTTCTTTGTTTTGTGAATGTAAGTGTTCTCTCTATTTCCTCCGTTAGTAATCTATCTAACTCTGAGCATTTCCTCTTTAGTTGTATAGTATTCTCTATGTTGGGGTTAAGTTTGTGCTTATCTTCGAATAGTTTTATTTGTGTTTGAAGTTCATTTTTAAGTTGTTCCTGGTTTCTCTTCTTTACTGATGAATAGGCCATTATTTCTCCCCTTAGGACCGCTTTTGCTCCTTCCCATACCATAATCTCATTTACTTCCCCTGTGTTATTCAATTCAAAATATTCTTGAAAACATTTTTTAATTTTTTCTTTAAATATCACGTCCTGCAGGAGTGAGTTGTTCATTCTCCATAGATTTTTCCCCTTTTTTAAATTTAGCGCCACTTTTAATGTCACGGTTGCATGATCTGATAATGTCCTTGTTCCGATAACGCATTGTTTAACTAATGAAATATCTTTTTTAAACATAAAGAAATAATCTAATCTGCTGTAGGAGGAATATCTACCAGAGTAATAACCAGAGTGTATAGTCTTTAGTTGTTGGATGTAATGTTCTCCATACATCTACTAATCCTGTCTCAGCACATATTCTTCTTAGAATTTTAGCTGTTTTTCCTGTCCTATGTGTTCCCGCTGTTGAATCCGCGTTATGAAGCGTTAAATTAAAGTCGCCACCAATCATAATTATTCCCTTCCCCTGTGTTATTATTACCTCTATCAACTGAGTCATAAAGTCAGAACCTTCATCTGGTGGATAATAGACGTTAATCAAGGATACTTCCGTTTTTTCTATTTTTCCTACTACCATAACACATCTTCCTTCTTTATCCTGTATACATTTAAGTTTTTCAAAGGGAATATGGGAATTTATGATTATGGCAACTCCTCTTCTTTTGGAGTTATAGGAGGATGAGAATATTTGTGCATTTGTTATTTTACTTAGCTTTTTATGTTCTGCTTGTGTTAAATGAGTTTCTTGCAAAAACAATGTCTCCCTTTTCTCTCTTCAGTTGTTGGAGGATTTTCTTTCTCTTGACATAATTATTGAGGCCGTTGACATTTAAGGAAATGATATTCAAATTATAATGAGATATTCTACTGCACGATTATATAGGGCAACATGGGTATTGGCAACATAGAGGGGGGTAAAAACACCTAATCTTACTGTGTGTGAAAAAAACAACAACCTTAAAATGACTTCCTGGTTTTCTACTCCTTTACTTGAGTAGCTTGCTTTACCTGTCCATGCATTCATCATTGCATGGTTAAGTATGTGTTCTATCAACGAGGATGAACACTTAATCTTTCCTTTAGTTATTTCTTACAATATGTGTCCTTCTCCCTTTTACCCCCGTTAAATTTCTGCCTAGATTTCTAATATTTTCAACCTTACGTTCCATTACCTCTCAATAAGCTGTGTGGACCTAAACGGACAAAGATAACTTAATAGTAATTTTAATGGTGATAATAATAATAATAATAATAATAATAATAGTGCTGATATTGAAGGACAAAGCAAGCATAAATTAATAAACAAAATCATGAACATGATCAGTCGCCCCATTAATTAACTAAGAACTGAAACTCACTCTTCCAGATGCTATTTCTTTAAAAAAATAGATTTAAAAGAATCTTAAACAAAAAAAAGAAAAAGACATTTAGTAGGGGAGTTCTCCCCTTAAAAGGTATTCATAACAAAAAGAGGGTCATGTCTAATCATGTTGATACAATAATAATATCAATAGTATTAACAGTCATAATAATATTAATGTGTCCTGTCCTTACTGTTTTTTTTTTTTTTTTTTTTCAATTTTCAATTATTTTTTTTTATTTTTTTTTTACAGTATCTCGTGATGTATTTTCAAATGTACTTTAACCATGCAGAGCATATAACAAAATATCTTATAAAGTAAAAACAAAAAGAGATTCAATATCCGTTCATGTTCATGGTCATCTTTGGGACCCAAAATTATATCTGTCTTTTAAACATTACCTTCTCTGTTTAAAGTTCAATTCTGACATTGTGGCTAAATCACCAATTACTCTCTTCCTATTTTAACTTATGTCAGATTATTTATTTAAGAACATAGTTCATGAACTTTTCTTTTCAAAACCTTCAATTATTGTACAAACAAAGAGACAGAGAAAACGAAAGGGCAGGAAAAAACAAAAACAAAAAACATTTAAGATAAGTAAACAATGAAAGGTACTCAATGTATTAAGGGGCGACCAGGGTCCTACTTTGAGTGATGTACTTCGCCATGTATGGCTTTCCACTTGTCTGTTTACCTCTACATGGTTATTTAGATCCGTTTCCCTCACTTACACATATGGCCATGCACACACCATAAAGTAGCTTAGTGTCTAAACCTATACATAACCTCCTGCATGCATACATACACAGAGCCTATACACATCCAAACATCACTACCCATACTGTGCACTCATTCATATCTACATCATAGCCCCCCCCACACACACACACACACACACACACACACACACACACACACACACACACACACACACACACACACACACACACACACACACACACACACACACACACACACACACACACACACACACACACACACCATAGACATGAGTGGGGGTACGTCCACTACTCTAACCCCCCCCCCCCCCCCCCCTCCAACACATCCTCCCTCCCACCCACCCCCACCCACCCCCACTCCGTCTCCCCGACGCGCAAGTGCGCGCTAGGGGACGGGAGCGCGGGCGAAAGAGAGAGAGAGAGAGAGAGAGAGAGAGAGAAAGACAGAGAGAAAGAAAAAAGGAGAGAGAGAGAGAGAGAGAGGGAGAGGGTCAGTGGGGAGAAGCAGAACAGAGAACAGAGGCCCTGACTGCTCGTCATACAACTGAGTTTAAAGAATATACGCTTATGATTGAAGCAATGTCATTTCTGGGGAATGTCACTCACGTGTCTCCATTTCATTCCCAAACTGCGGCGCACTTTATTTAACCGTTTGTTCGTCTTTTATGTCAGTGACCGTTATCCTCGCAGTAGTGGTTAATTCACAGTGGTCCATTCAGGCGGTGGGGGCCTAATAGAGTCTCCTGGTTCCTCATGTGTTCCAGGGGGGTCGTCTTTTGCACTTGGACTTGCAGTTGATCCGCGTAATTCCAAAGCCTCCGACGCCTCCTCTGGGCTGCTGTAGATCGTCGCTGATCCGTCTGTGTTGAACACTTTCAGCTTGGCTGGTGTGATGATAAAAGAACGTATATTGTCCCTCTGTAGTTTGTCTCTGATCGGCTTATACAAGGCTCTCTTCTGCCTGACTTTGGTGGTCAGGTCGTGGTCGAAGTATATTCTATTTCCATTAAACAGCACTTGTTTCTTTCCCCACGCCGTTTGAATCACTTTCTTCTTTGTATCAAAGTTCATGAAGGCGGCGATAATTGGTCTGGCTTTTGTGCTCTCCTTATAGATGCGGTGTGCTCGAATTATGTTGAATTCTCCTGGTAATTGCAGTACTTCATTGAATAACTTTGTCAGGAATCCCACCATATCATCTCGCTCACTCTTTTCAGTGACATTAAAGATACGCACACTGTTTTGTCTGGATTTACTTTCTAAATAATCCATCTCTATCTCCATCTCATTCATTTTCTGCTTTAGTTGTTTGATGGTTTGCTCTTGGGATATAGTTGAGTCTTGTATCTCACCCACTCTGTGTTCTATATCATCCATCCTGGATTGTGTTTTCTCTGTAATGAGGCGGAGTTCCGTTGTTTGGTCTATTATTTTCTTCATGTCTCGCTCCGTCTCTTCACGGTGAGTTTTGAATTCCGACCTGAATTCTTGAATCTCTGCCGTGATGGAGTTTTTTATATCCAGTAATAGTTGTTTCATTTCGCTGTCTTCTGTTGTCTTAAGACAGGCTGCTTTCTTTTGTTTGTCAGACATCTTACGGTGCTGTTGTTTTTTTCGGTCGAAAGTCGTTGATGTTAATCCAGATCTGAGGTTCATTCCCCGTCAGCTTGAGTTTCTATTTTCTAGGTTCTTACATTTGTTATTTCATGGTATTAGTTTGATTTAGGGTTTAGGCGAGGACGCCACTTTTCAGTCTGCCGCCATCATCCTGCGGCCGGAAGTCTCTAAGTATAAGTATATACTCAAGTACTGTACTTAGTAACTTTACAATTTTGAGGTATTTTTACTTCTTCAATACCTTTACTTCTACCCCATACACCTCAGAGGAAAATATTGTACTTTTACTCCACTATTGTATGAAAACTTTACTTACTAGTTACTTTGTAGATTTTGATTTTGATTACAAAACATATATTAACCACTTCAGCTCTATAACTATATACCTATATACCTATATATATTTCGGCTATTTGAAAATAGACTATCTACAAGCTCACAATGCATCACAATGTGACGCATTGTGAACTTGTAGATCGGCTATTTTCAAAATATTTTTAAATACATTTTGAGTAATTCTTCCATCACTGGTAAACATAGAAATTACTGTGATCCAACAGGACTACAACCATAACATCAAGTTGAAGACGTTCTACAAGGTTTTGTCCACCAACAGTGATGGCAAGACGGAATTCATCTCTACGATAGAAGGTACAATATGATAATGACAACACTCCAATGAAGCCTGTGTCTATAATACATTATAAACGTACTTAGAATGAATTATCTACTTGTAATACTGTATAATTATTGTTGGAGTGAAGTATAATACAAGTATCCATTACAGTACAGAGTGTTGTCTTTCAGCCTACAGGTATCCATTCTATGGAGTACAGTGGCATCCAGAGAAAGCCCCCTTTGAGTGGATTGACAAGCCTGGCATGGTTCACTCTGTCACTGCCATCGCTATCTCCTTCTACGCCGCTAGCTTCTTTGTGTCAGAAGGTGAGACGGGCATGGCTAGTTGTGTGTGCATGCGTACGTGTGTGTGTGTGTGTGCGTACGTGTGTGTGTGTGTGTGTGTGTGTGTGTGTGTGTGTGTGTGTGTGTGTGTGTGTGTGTGTGTGTGTGTGTGTGTGTGTGTGTGTGTGTGTGTGTGTGTGTGTGTGTGTGTGTGTGAATGGACGACTTCACCCATTTTCAAACTATCTTTTATTTTTATTTTTAATACTTTATTGCAGGTTCGTACATTACATTACATGTTATTGATTTCATTTGTCTTACAAGTTCTTTACTTGTTTCATTAATCCTGCATCATTTATTTTTATTTTTATTACATATAACAACAAAAATGTACACACAAATGGAAAATAAAGAAGGTAAAATAAGAGAGTAAAAGAAGAAGAGAACAAAGGAAAGGAGAGGGGGAGGGGGGGGGGGGGGGGGGGGGTAGCTTTCCTGCGTTACTCCCTAATCTACTTTTACACTTTATGTATTTCTGGGTCCCATTTACTCCAGTTTCTTTCAAATTCATCTCCACGGTTTCTCATTTTGTAAGTAATTCTTTCCATCTCTTTAATATTTTCAACTGTTATTTTCCAATTATTAATAGATGGTGGGTTTACTTGCAACCATTTCCGTGTGATTTGTTTTAAGGCAGCGATACGTAGTATTGTATACAGATATTTGTCTCCCTCCCTGTATATTTCTAATGGGATAATACCTAATAAAATATTGATTGGGTGTATGGGTTTTCTTAAGGAGAATGTCTTTATTATATTTGTTTTCACTATCTCCCAAAACCTTTTCAATTTTGGACACAAATAGAAAATGTGTGTATGATTTGCTTCCAGTTCTGCACATTTCCTCCAGCATTCAGCACTGCCTGCTGGTCTATATTTTGAAAAGAAAATCCTCATATTAATTTTCCAAGCAAATTCTTTCCAGAACTTTGATTGTGTCGTCTTAAATATTCTTTTGCATGCTTCTTTCCAATAATCTTCCAAAATTGTTATTGATAGTTCTTTTTCCCATTTCTCTTTGGTATTATCCTCTTTTACATTCATTTCTTGCAAAATTTTATAAAGTTTTGAGATTTTACTCTTTTCACTATTTCTATTTTTGCTCAAAAATTCCAGTAGCCCATGCATTATCTGTCCCTGGTCTCTCTGCTGTTTCATGAGGTAGCTTCTAATTTGTAGATATTTAAAGAAATGATTTCTATTTATATTAAACTTATTAACTAAGGTTTCAAAAGGGTCTACCATGTTATTTGTAAGCATCTGTGAATATACCTGTAATCCCTTTCTGGCCCATTCTTCTGGTATCTTATCTGTTTTATTGGGCAGAAAATCTGGATCTCTGGCTATCTCTCTCAAATATATACAAATGTCGTCACATTTATATATTTTACGAATAGATTTCCAGGTTGTTAATGTATTTTCTACACATCTGTTATTTCCAATATATTTTTGAATTTCCTTTAAAGGAGACACACCATGAATTTAAAAAAAATATTTGATATTTAATATCATATGGTGTATGTCCCTCAAACCATTTTCAAAAGGTTTGAGCCTAAATCAACACTCAGATATACTCATCCCAAGTCAATTCTCTCAGGCTTATAAAGCACTTTCAGCTGCAATACCAAAACGTCCTGTTGGGCAGGGGGGTGCTGTACTGCGGTACTGAGCAATTCTGTCTGGCAAAATACATGGGCAGAAAGTTTGGTGAGGTAAGCAAACTTGCCATTCTGAGATGGCCTGTTCAGACACGCCCATTCTGAAAATCTCTGAAATGAGAATGAATGACTGAATGTTAAAAAAAAATATTTTTTGGGGTACAAGAGACACTGGGGAGCCAAAAAAATAAATAAAAAATACAAAAAAGTGAAATTCATGGTGTGTCTCCTTTAAACTCAAATGGGGTAATGTTCCAATTGATATTGATGTTAATTGTTTTTCTATTAATTTCCATTTTGTTTTAACTGAATTATTCATCCACTTCATTATGATATCTATTTGGGTAGCATGAAAGTAAATCATTAAATCTGGGTAATTAAATCCTCCCTTTTCTCTAGTTTGAGTTAGCGTGCTGAGTTTTTTCCTTTTACTTTTATAATTCCAGATAAAATTTGAGAGCATTGTATTCCATCTTTTAAAGCTACTTTGTGGGATGTGTACTGGTAAGGTTTGAAATAAAAATAGAAACTGTGGAAGAATCATCATTTTGACACTCTCTACTCTAGTCATTATTGATTCTGGTATTGTTTTCCATCTATTAAGATCTTGTCTCACTTTATTCTCTAGGGTTTGATAATTATCTGTATACAACGTTGTTATATCTCCAGTAAGATAGATTCCCAGATATTTAATTTTCTTTGAATCCCATTTTAGTTTATATTGTCCCTTAATTTCTAATGCTATTTGTTTGCCAAGTGTTAATGCTTCACATTTACTTTCATTTAGTTTATAGCCGGAATGTTTACTATATTCTGCAATTGCTTCCATTAGATTTGATAAAGATTGCTCTGGTGAGGTTAAGTAAATAATGACATCGTCGGCATATAATGCCAATTTATGTTGTTCCTCTTTTATAGTAATGCCTTTAATGTTATTATTTTTCCTTATGCTTACTGCTAGTCCTTCCATGCATATTGCAAATATTACTGCGGAGAGCGGATCTCCTTGTCTGGTACCTTTATAAATTGGGAATCTTCTAGATATTGTGCCATTCACTTTTACTCTTGACATTGGATTTTTATACATTCCTTGAAGCCACTCATTAAATTTCTCATGAAATCCAAAACTCCTTACAATTTCAAACATAAATGGCCATAATACTCGATCAAAGGCTTTTTCTGCGTCCAAGGTCAAGAGCAAAAGGTTTGTATTGTTGTTTTGTGCATGATCGATTATATTTAGAGTCCTTCTAATATTGTCTGACAACAGTCTACCTGGTATGAAACCACATTGATCGCTGTCTATTATATCCGGCACAATGTCCTTTAATCTATTGGCTATAATTGATGTTATTATTTTATGATCTGTATTCAATAATGATATTGGCCTATATGAGGAGCATTCTGTGGCGTCTTTACCTTCTTTGTGTATTACCGTTATTGTAGACGAATTCCAAGTAGTTGCCCATGTTCCCGTTTGTAATGCAAAATTATAGGCTTTCAGGAGTAATGGTATCAGCTGTTTTTTAAATGTTTTATAAAATTCATTAGAATATCCATCGTCGCCTGGTGTTTTGCCCATTTTTAATTTATTTATTTGTTGTAATATTTCATGCGTTGCAATATCTTTAATTAGCTCCTCATTTTTCCTTGCCACTACCTGTTTTAAATTCAACCCATCTAAAAATCCTTTCATTTGTTCCACATCCAAATTACCGGTGTTGTTTTTATAAAGATTTTCATAATATTTTGCAAATTCTTCAGCTATTTTATCCTTTTCTGTTAATATTTCGGAACCGTCTCCTGTCTTCAATTTAGTGATGTATGCTTTTTTACTCTGTTGCTTAAGTCTATATGCTAAAAGTTTTAAAGAATTTGGCCCTCCATCGTAATGTTTCTGTTTGGCATATGCCATTAACTTCTCCACTTCTTCTGTACGGATCTTGTCCAACTCCTTATATTTCTTTTTTAATTCAATTTTAAATCTTGGTTCATTTGTGTTTTTCCAAAATTTGTATTTGTTGTTCAAGCATCTTCTGTTTTTGTTGTTTTTGTCTTTTCTTAAATGCACAATATGCTATTATATGTCCGCGTAACACAGCTTTTGCACCTTCCAATATGATAATTGGATTAGTATCCCCATTATCATTTATCTCTATATATTCTTTTATTACATTATTTATTTTTCTCACAAATACCATGTCTTGCAGAAGTGAGTTGTTTAATCTCCATATTTTTTCTCCTTCCTTTATATTAAGATTTATAGTTATAGTCACTGTAGCATGGTCTGATAAGTCTCTTGTACCTATGATGCATGTTTCAATCAACTCTATATCTTTTTTAAACATAAAAAAATAGTCTAATCTATTAGAAGTTGAGAATCGACCTGAATAATATGTATATGCTTTTTTTGTTGGATTTAGCATCCGCCACGTATCTACCAATCCAAACTCTGACATTGCACCTCTTAAAATTGATGACGTTTTATCGGCTCTATGTGCTTTATTATTTGAGGAATCCAGTCTAGAATTTATTGTAAGGTTCATATCTCCTCCCATCAAGATGATTCCCTTACATTTTGTCATTAGCATTTCGATAATTTCTGACATGAATTCTGGGCCTAATTCTGGTGGATAGTATACATTTAAGAAAGAGACAGTAATTGACTCTATTTTACCAATTACTAAAACAAACCTGCCCTCTTTATCAATTATGCAATGTTCTTCTTTAAATGCTATGTGTGGTTGTATAATTATAGCCACACCCCTCTTTTGTGTTCCATGTGAACTGGAGTAAATGAGTCCCTTACCCAACTTGTCGTGGTCCTTTTTCTTCAAATGGGTTTCTTCTAGGAAGAGGACATCCCCTCCAGCTTTCCTCAACTGAAGGAGAATCTTCTTCCTCTTAATTAAATTATTCAGTCCATTAACATTTAATGAAATGATTTTCAACTTTATCATATCTCCTGTTAACGGATTATAGTCCTCATTTTAAATGATCTTGATTCATAAGTAACCTACTGATTGGATAAGGTAAATTTGGAAGCACTAGGAAAGCAGAAAAGGTAGGAATAAGAAGGGGAAAAACAAAAAGACAACAAAAAAAAGACGAACATATGGACAGGCTCAATTTGTACCACCTTAAGATCAGGTAGTGTTTATCAATGACCGTTATTGGAAGGCCAAAATGGTCCTTAGGGCGGACTGTGGCAGCCGCCAAAATGTATTTACTTATCAAATTTCTCATTGCCATCAACGTAATATATTCTCTCTATTCCCCTACTTTTATGTACACTTAATTACTTTGCATATTTATGCCTATAGACTAACTCTTACAAAGAATGGAGAAACAAAAACGGGAGGGGGGAAAAAAAAATAAGATCCACATTCTTCATTAGCTCACCCCCCACCCCCCACACCTTTCCAATACTTTAAAGGTAAAACCCTTACATAATCAATTCCAAGTTCCAAATAATTTCATTTCTCTTCACTATTTTGTATTTAAACGAAATAGATAATAATTATAGTATCAAACATTAACACAATGTAATTAAAGTCAGCTTTGTTTCTAATTTAACCTTTCATTTATTTGTTCATTTCATTATTCACTAATTTGTCTCTGGTCAAACAAAGAAAAAACAAAAACAAATAGTAGTTCCCCTTTAACAGGTCTATAATCTACTGCTTTGTGACTTAATCTTACAAAAATAAATTATGTGAAAGGAGGGGGCGTATTCCCTTTATCTAAAGTCTTCTCTCTAATCCTACTGTACTAAGAATTGAAAACGAATTACATTATTTTACAAAAATAACACAGAAGTGAAAGAAAATAAACAAAAACAAAACAAAAGCAAAAAACGACTAAGTAGATTAAACAGTAACTAAACGAAAAATATGCCGTTTACATAGCTAACCCCACCACCACTAAATTAATACCAGTATAACAAAATGTCAAAAATTAACAATTGAAACTTTAAATGCACTGCAAAAATCAACGCAGTAGATTAACTAACTACACAGCTTAATCAAATAGTAATAATAATAATAATAATAATAACAACAGCAAAACAAACAAAAAGCAAAAAAAAACAACTAGGTAGTTTAAACGGTAACTTAATTAACTAAACGAAAAATATGCCCTTTACAGCTAACCTCATCACCACCACTAAATTAATACCAGTATAACAAGATGTCAAAAAAACAACTTAAACTTTAAATGCATTGCAAAAATCAACCCAGTAAATTAACTAACTGCACATCTTAATCAAATAATAATCATGATAATAGTAATAAATAAAATAATAATAATAATGAAAAATAATATTAATAATCACAGCAATGAGTAGAAAGGGAGTGTCCTGTTTGTTGCCATTTTCAACTTAAGATAACGAAAATATTAGTCTTATAATGTCTTGGTACCTGAGTTCATTTTTCCCCATTTGTGGACTCCTTTGCTCTGGTAATTAACCATTCTTCTTTTTTTCAGCGTCTTTTCCACGTTCTGCTTTATTTAATCCTCTCTTTTCCAAGTCTCTGGCTGCTTCTGTTGGATTTGAGTACGTTGTAAATGTTCCATCTTCATTGAAGACCTTCAGTTTAGCTGGTGCAAGGATGTGCATCTTGATGTTTTGTTGTTAAAAGGATTCCCGGATTGGTTTATACAGAGCTCTCTGCTGTCTTGTTTTATATGTATAGTCATTGTCAAAATAAATCCGCTCCTCTTCATACAGCACTTCTTTTTTGTCCCATGCTGCTTTAAGCACTCTTTTCTTTGTGTCAAAGCTTAGGAAGGCTGCAATAATCGGTCTTGTGAAGTTTGTTTGCTCTTTGTATATGCCCATGCGGGTGTGCTCTGATTATATTGGCATCACCTGGCACCTCCAAAGTGTCTGTTATTAGTGTTTGGAGAAACTCCGTCATATTACTGCCTTCACTTTTTTCTTTGACATTATAGATACAGATATTATTTTGCCTGGATTTATTTTCCAAATAATCCACCTGGTCTGCTAGCTCATCCATTCGGGTCTTTGTCTGTTTCACCTGCTTTTGATGTATATTCTCTGAGTCATCCAGGTCGCTCACTCTTGTCTCCAGCTGATCCACACGCTTTGCTGTTTTCTCCATGTCCTTGCACAGATCCACTGTTTGTTCCATAATTGTTTTAATATCCTTTTCTGTATCATGTCGGAAGGCCTTGAAGTCTTCTCTGAACTCCTGGATTTCTTTAGTTAAGGTGCCTTTCAAATCAGCAAACAATTTCTGCAGCTCCCCTTTGTCTGCCATAGTAGATTTGTTTGGTCCGTGTCTCTTCTTTTTTAGTTGTAAATTCTCAGGCTTTGTTGTTTCTCCAGAACGTAGATTCATTCCTCAATAAGGCTATTGTTGTGCATTGTTTGCTTTCTTATTTCCAAGTTTAATCATTATTTTCGGGGTTGACTAGAGAGCGATTTCACGCTGCGGCCATCTTTCTCTCCTGTCCCATCATGTGTCATCATTTTCAAACTATCTTCATAAAATGTTGGTCCTCACCAATGCTCATTATAATAATGTGTCTCAGAGGAGTAGCCTGGGACCAGACAAATCTGCCAGTGCAAAAAGAAAATTGCACTCAGCGATGATTTGGGTCTGGCAAAGCAAGATTTGCTTTGTTATTATTCACGGCATTCTGTCATCAGTCACACGACTCGGAATACCCTGAACGTTGATAAATGACACTAAACGTGTACCATGTACATGTGTTCTAAAAGTGGGTTCCAGGGGGTCCCCAGCAAAAATATAGTTTATATAGCATCACAATCAGTTCAACCACTTTTTCCATTTGTATGTTGGCTATTCAAAAATAGCAGATCTACAAGCTCACAGCGAGCTTAATTGTGCATTTTGAATGGTGGGTCCAGATGGGTCAAATGGCGGTCCGCGACCAATTACATATTAATTTGCTGGTCCTTGACATGTGTTGAGAACCACTGCATTATATGTCGAGTTGGGAGTGAGAATGTCATAATTGCTGTTCTTCTCTCTCTCTCTCTCTCTCTCTCTCTCTCTCTCTCTCTCTCTCTCTCTCTCTCTCTCTCTCTCTCTCTCTCTCTCTCTCTCTCTCTCTCTCTGTCCAGCCATGAAGAGTAATCACCAGTTCTCCAGTCCTCTAGAAGAAGACAAAGCGCTCATCTATAACTTCTCTCCTGTCTTCAGAGGACAACACAACATCTTCATGGAGAAATACTATTTTGACTGAACTCACAGCAAGAAAAAAATAAACGTGAAATGTAATTATGATTTACATGATCCAATGTGCAATGCCAAAACCCCAATTAAATAAATCACAATTATGTCTAAGACAATAAATTGGCAAGTAAAAACATAGGCAGGTAGGGTTGCCACCTTTCAGAAAATGAAATAAGGGACACTTATTACGCCCGCGCGGCCCAAATATTTTTTGGGGAGCCAGCCCCAGGTTATTAATTTCATCATGTGTCTCGCTAGCCAATCACAGTGCTGAATAGAGTCAGCCAATAGTCAGCCAATCACAGTACAGCTACGGGTGTACTAATGTAGAGGGGTGTGCTATTATGAGCCAATCACAGTACAGCAAAGGGTGTACTAATGAGGTGTCCCAACCCCACTTATAAATATAAAATATATATATTATATAATGTAGTCCTATGTACACAATTTCTTTACTTTGCTTGTGTTTAACCAATATATTTGGCAATACACCTGAAATCTGCAGAAATGTGAATAAAATACTATACATACAGACAGAAGCCTTGAAAGAACAAACACATGAAAATACAGGGCACAAAATACAAAACTAAATGTTTAAAGCTTTCCAGAGCCTTAATACAATATAGTGTAAAGTCTGAAGGCAAGACACTAGATGCTCATGAGGAGCATAGGAGTTCAATATCTTTAGAGGTGCATGCTCCCTGAGGATGTATGGAGGTGATAACCTATTTCTTGGTTAAAAATATATATATATATATATATATTTCATTTCATTTCTGACACTCTTCTCTTTGATTTGTTGGACAGTTTATTGGGACAAAGCATCAGAGTGTGGTGGTAACTTTCCACCAGTGAAAATATTGTAATAAAATACAATATGAAACTTGACTTACAGAGATAGAGTGGAACAGCCATGTTGAGGAGAACTAGAACCGCACAAAGAAATCCAACACCGACCCGCTTGTAGGGCCTACCGTCTTGTGTCTGGAGGAGACGCGCACGCACGCACGCACGCACGCACGCACGCACGCACACACACACACACACACACACACACACACACACACACACACACACACACACACACACACACACACACACACACACACACACACACACACACACACACACACACACACACACACACACACACACACACACACACACAGAGCGATTAGGTTAGAGTGAGACCAGTAAAAAATGTGAACCTCTCGGTTGTGATTTTTTTGTTTTAGTAACATCTCTTACCAGACTGCTGTTTCTTCCACAGATCTTTCTCCTTAGTCTCAATAGTTTCATAGATTATATTGTCTTGGAACTCAATATGGTTAAAACGCCCATCTGCAGCCATCTGTACCTTTACGACTTTTTCTTGCAGGTTTTTGACTGAAGATATACGTATATATTAACTGTCCAAGACGTAGACAGCCCTGTTATATTCATATCACACACCCTGTGTACCAATGAAAACAAACCACATCTGATCTCTCTCTCTCTCTCTCTCTCTCTCTCTCTCTCTCTCTCTCTCTCTCTCTCTCTCTCTCTCTCTCTCTCTCTCTCTCTCTCTCTCTCTCTCTCTCTCTCTCTCTCTCTCTCTCTCTCTCTCTCTCTCTCTCTCTCTCTCTCTCTCTCTCTCTCTCTCTCTCTCTCTCTCTCTCTCTCTATATTGTACCAGGGCCCCTGGTACAATATATTTGACCACTAAATTATAACTGACAGAAGTTTTGAATTCCTGCAGGGAATTGAATCCAGTGGTGTAAAGTAACTAAGTACTTGCACTCAAGTACTGTAAGTATAATTAGGTATTTGTACTTTACCAAGTATTTCCACTTTTCAATACTTTTACTTGTACTCCATTACATCTCAGAGGCTTTTTACTCCACTACAAATATTTGAAAACTTTAGTACTTACAAAATATACATTAACCACTTCAGCCTTATACATCGGCTATTTGAAAATAGCTGATTTGCAAGCTCACAACGCGTCGCAATGAGCTTGTAGATCTGCTATTTTCAAAAGATTTTTTTATACATTGTGAAAAAGTGTGAAATGGGACATTCTAAATGAGTACTGAGTTTGATGCCAATACTTATGTAGCCTACTTTTACTGAAGTAAATTTAGAAAAATAGTTTTTTACTTAGTTATACATTGTGGTATTGATACTTTTACTTAAGTAAAAGATTTGAGTACTTGTTCCACCCCTGATTGAATCTCATGATTGAATCTCATCTCACTAAACCAGGTGTACAAATAGGCCTAATAGCCTACCAGTAACTTCTGCTGTTTTAGTTATTTACAGGTTGAGGAAAGCAAACATTAACATTTACACTCATCGACATTTCAACAGTAAAGTCATGTAAAAAAAATGTACCATGTTGACAAACTGTAAAGTTACTGCTTGCTTCAACACAGCTTCAAACTGTTACTGTAATAGAGTGGCCTTTGAGTGCCACCTGCTGGATTTCGAAAGCAGCTGCAGTTATGCTGTTATTTCATTATGTTTGGCCGTATGTTGTGTCCTGTCTAATGATCAGGATAGGGATGTTACTCTGGGTGAGCGAAGTGAAGAAGGTTCTAATTGTAACAGGCTCTATTAGTGTGTTTATAACTCTATATATGAGACAACAGGCTCTATTAGTGTGTTTATAACTCCATGGATGAGACAGACTGGATCCTTTTAGTAGCTTTGTTGACTATAGAGGATATGCGTGTGACATCATCATCAAACCCGGAAGTTATGCAGGAATGCCTACTGAGAGTCAAAAAAATACTTTTTGGCCTTGACAGCCCATGCATCCAAACAGAAAAGTAATATCTGATTGCATTAAACAACATTAAACAATGTTAAACTCACTTTGCATGTTGCTTTGCCACTCGATGTGCCATTCACTTTAAGCATGCGCATATCCTCTATACTGAGTGGATGGTCCGTCCCCTAATGTGTTCCCCCATATATACATAGGTTCCTAGTTCCTACCACTGTCTAACACTAATGAAGGTCCAGGAGGTGATGAAGCCAGGAGGATTTGGGAGGGTTGTAGTGTGTTGTTAACCTGGTCCTCACAGCCTCCTTAGACTACTGTAGGACACACAGAAAGGGGCGACAGTCGCTCAGAGGTAGAGTGGCCAGGTAGAGTGAACTGGAAACCGCAATAAGGTTCCCAGTTTGATCCCGGGCTGAGGGGCTCCCCCAGAGTTAGTGTCGAAGTGTCCTTGAGCGAGACGCTGAACCCTTAATTGCTCCCAATGAGCAGGTTGGTGCCTTGCATGGTTTCCTCTGCCATCGGTGTATGAATGTGTGCGTGAATGGGTGAATGGCACTGTAAAGCGCTTTGGATAAAAGTGCTATATAAATGCACCATTTACCATTTATATTATTAAGAATATATATATATATATATATTCTATCTTTCACTCCACTACATTTCAAAGACAAATGTTGTACTTTTGACTCCACTGCACTTCTAGGTAAGGAGCATATGAATTAACCACTTATGCCCCAATTCTTAAAAATGAATATACAAATACATAAATAAATAAAAATAGCAGATCTATAAGCTCACAACGTGTCACAATGTGACTGACAAGGAACTCCATATACAGTATGGGCATAAAATCGTAGAGACAGACAGACAGACGGGTACTATGGGTACTCTGGAACGGATACATGGGGCATGTGTGACATACACAAATGTATGGTCAGATTTTTGTTTATTATGAATGTGTTCTTTGTATTTTGTATAAGAGCCTTATTGTTTATTACAATGTGTATTATATTTTAGGTAGTTAACCTGTTGTCAGAACAGAAGCATTTGATTAATGTGAATTCATGGTTATGCATAATATGTTCATGTTGATATGTGACATTTAAAAATAACTAATTCTTAGCAGTAAGCACTATATGAATGGTGAAAGCCAAAGACAATAATCTTTATTTAGTATTTAGTTTATTGATGCTGTGAAGAGTAAACATATGTGAATATAGAAAGATGTGTATTGTGATTTTGTATTTGATGGAAATGTGTAAGAAAGAAGAAAAGATGGGTTTATTGATATTTTGTGAACATGTGAGAATATTGATACAGTAACTGAAACTCTTTAAAACAAAGAAAGAAAAGTAAATGGTGATTTAACCTGCATACTTATAAATTCATAATAAATTCAGATGAACAAGGAAGAGAGAAAAGACAACACTAACACTGACTCTGTCTCCCGGTTTTCCCTGTTTGTTCAGTTGAACCTGCAGATCAGTTTTATAAATATAATCTGTTTACTAAGCCACGGCCCTGGGGCATGTAACACATGCATTCCCACCTTGCAGCTCCTGAGGTAACCAGAATACTCGCCCCAAAACACAGTCACTCGCTCTTCGCATAAAAAAATAACTTGAAAAGGAAACAAATTATTTTTTATTAAACATATTGTATTGCCCTTTGTATCAACAAAAATAATGCTAATGATAAAGAAGGTTGTGCCACTGACCAAAAAAAACCTGATTTCATATAAATCATGAGCAATTGCCATCAAATTGGGCACATAGCTGGACTGAGCATCTGGACTAAGCTGGAATATAAATGTATTTTTCAGTTCTGTCAGGACAACTCATGAAGGATAAGATATATTTATTAAATATATAATGAGCAATATATTTATTATGGTTTGGCGATGAATTGGATCTGCTTTTGGGTACTCTGATAAAGCGCATTTCCCAAGGGACTCAGAATCCCCCGTAGATAAACAGCAGATCCAAAACAACAGGTGGTAGCATGGGGTGATGGAGGGTGAGCAGCAATTTTAGCAACAGCAGTGAACAGTGTGTGTGCAGCAAAAGCAAGCAGAATGAGAAGTGCAAACCTCCAGCTATTTATTTATTGTATGTATGTACAGCCCGAATGCTTTTATTTGCATGTTTGTGCGTATTTGTGTTTCAACACATAATGTGTTTGTATAGGCCAGGGGGGGAAAGGGTTGCAAATAACCTTGAACAATGTTTCGGGCTATTTGACTCTCAACGGCTTTTCTAACCATGTGTTTAGAGCTTAGCTGAAGACTCTGCGATATATTCTCCAAGAGACGTTTCCACTTTATTTGGGTAATTGCCGATCTAAAGTCTAATTTTTGACATTTTTTGGGGGGACAATTTGGGGGGGATTGAGCCACACTCCTCTGCCGGGACAAATTTGACCCTTAACACCACAGTTCCTTATGCCTTATTCCTTAAAAATACTTTCTTTTTTACTTAAAAAGAAAGTCTCACAATGTCAAAAAAACAACAACTATGTAATTCAAGTAATACCAAAAGGAAAATAAAAAGTTAAATGCTACTGTATTTAACCACTTTCAACCTGGCATCCTTATTTTGGTCATGTCAATGTAGGCCAACATATCCCCAAACTTTCCAAAAGTAGCTAAAACAGCCAATCTACAAGCTTGGGATGCCATGTGTTGTGAACTTGTAGATCGGCTATTGTTGCATCCTATGATAAAGAAAAAAACATATTTTGAAGAATGGTATAGTATACTACATGCATGTTAAGATCGCAAACATGACTTGAACACATTTCAAACATGTGCTGTAGTTTATCTATCCACTACATTCACTGAGGGGGAAAAATGATTCCACAAAGCAGCCTATTAGTTATATTTTGTTGAGTTAATATCATCCAGCAAAATAATGGTCATGTTTGTGTGCGGCTGTATTGGGTATGTATTTATTCTAATGCTCATGTGACAGCCCGAATGGTTTTATTTGCTTTTTTCATTTGTTTGTGCGTATTTGTGTTTCAACGTATAATGTGTTTATATAGGCCAGGGGAAAAGGTTGCAAATAACCTTGTTCCGGGCTATTTGACTCTCAACGGCTTTTCTAACCACGTGTTTAGAGCTTTGGGTAATTGGCGATCTAAAGTATTTACTTTTGACATATTGACATAGATCTTAAACTCACAACCTTCAATTGTCCAAACAAGTAAAACACTGAGCCACTGAGACTGAAACACACACACACACACACACACACACACACACACACACACACACACACACACACACACACACACAGTCCGTGAGCCAGGGCCCCAAATATGGGGTCATTTGTATCAACTGGGGGGATTAATTCTCATCGTGATTTTTGGGTAGGTATACACCCCTAGTGCTAGGAAAAATGTGATAGCATTGCTTCTGTGGTAGCTTTCTGTGTGTTATCACTCCTTTTATAACCACATGCCAAAACACAGTTTTCAAAATTCGAATGAAGCATTATACTTCAAAATGATGGTTCTCTCTTATTATTGACCCTCTCTCTTTGAAAAATGGTTGGGATAAAGCCCAGATTATATATTGTTCAAAAAGGTTGTTAAAATTAGCATCTCTAGATTTTGTTTTCCATTACAGGCAGTGACACCAAAGTGACTATATATGACATAAAAGATGTACTTCGGTTTTCATGAAAGATGGAACACAAAGGTTTCTTTGTAAATTACCTAAAGATTTAAAACCATGTTTACATACATAGATTCTAAGGAAATGTATAATGAAATTCAATAAACAGAATATAGTGCAAGTGTGTAAGAAAATATCCAAAATGGCCACTAAACGCCTGGCAAAATATTTGCTTTTGATCCACTTGTCCTAGAATACCTCTGTGTATTACCTCTCTTTTTTAGGGTTTTCATTTGTAGAATCCATTCCTGATGTTATTTTTTTATATCAGGTCAATCTCATCTGTTAAAGGTCAGGTCAAATTTAACCTCTGTGAGAACAACAAATGGAAACAACTTGATGAACATTCATGGTTCACTTTATTCATGATTTATTTTTGTGAACATGTCACAAGAACTGGTCTTCATACCAAGATGAATGTAAAATGTTATAATATGATGGCAATATGTATTTTTTGCAACTAGGCCCTCGACCTCCTGATTGGCACGCATACAATTCTCTTACCTACATCCTGTTCTACCTCATCCTTATAAGTATCCTCCTTATTGACATCACTCCTCATCTGTAGCTTGAACATATCATCAGTAACCATCTTCACCAGAGCAGTTACAGTACATCAGTGATGCACTTCTTACTCTGTGCCTTAAATTGATATTGCACCATGTCTCATAGCTCTGATGGTGCCGGGTCACCCTTAGCAATGTCAGGAACAGGGATACTATCCTGGATCTACCATCCAAATGTTGTGACATCAAACGACTTGTCAGGTGGAGCTTGGTGGTCTGCCACTTTCCACATCACTTGTAAATGAGCCCACACATGGTGCAGCAGGTTGGTCGGTGTTGGAGGAGGGCCATTAAATTGTGGCCCTCACCTCACCCAGCACATCAGGGTAGCCTCGGAAGTGGAAGTGTTGTGTGCTCTGATCTTGCCTTTGCCATACATACAAGACTGTCCTATCCAAATGCTCCATCTATACTTTACACTGTAGGTCCACCAACAGGACAAGAACATCAGTTTAATCACTGAGCATGTGTGTGTCACACCCTTTCCAGAGATGGCTGCATAGGAACTCTGTCTGCTTCATCATGACTAAATGCAGTATCTATCGTCAGCACTGAAGGTGTACAACATGCTCAATGGCTTCTGCATAATGTTCTTGCTCTTCAGGTTGACATCTCATGTGGGTAAAGGACATTACTATTCACAACATTCACAACAGCATGGGGGAAATGTAGCCAGGGATGGGATTGAAGAGACGAGGGCGGTGATCTTTCTGTGTGTGAGGATACACTCCAACATTTTATGACCAAGACACACCAGTGCTTCAACTCCCCTCTACTGTTTCTGCACATTTTGGGAAGGCGTCAGTCCACTCCACTCACATGCATCATGACAGCATCTTTCCTGATCTGTATGGCAGTCTGCTCCCCGGCTGGTGAGCAGAGACAGTGATCCAGAATCCATCATGGTCTAGCTTAGCCTCTATGGCATGGAGCACATGCAGCTTCAGCAGACACTGGGTTAGATATCAAGCATACTGCACATGGTCAGCACGGAAGAAGCACTTCATCATGTACGTCATGAGAGAAAAGGTGACGAGTTGATGTCAATGTGTCTCCCTGCACATTCAAACTGGTGGATGTGAAGTGTAGGAAGAGGTTGTCTACACACTGTTAGCCAGTGGGATGGAGATGTGCAGTGTCCAGGTAGGCTACTGCTGTATCTGTATGAATGCCTTTGGCCCAGTTGATAGAAACCACCTCAAGCCTGCTGCTGATACACTAAGGACTTACCACTAAACTTGCCTGTCAGCCCTCCATATGCTGCTGATTCCAGCATACCTGCAAGGTGTCAACAAATGGTTCCATGTCAATTGTGAGGTGAATACTGTACATGTCACATGTATATGACCATAGTGACCATATCTGCTGCCTGCTTGGACACCTGGTTGGATGATAAGGTGCGAGAGACCTTGACCTGACCTTCAGCACATACTGTAGGCCAAAGACAGACCGTCAAGTGAAAATATAACATTAGAAATAGATTCTACACCTATGACCACCCCCCCCCCCCCAGGTTCCCATATGAATCACTATTCATATGAGTTCACAGATTCCCTCACACAACTGCAATTCAATTTGTTGTTTTTAACATAACTTTGTACAATGGAGCATCACCTTGGGATGGACACCATCTTTGATTTGGCGATGCATCATTTACTGATGGTAATTTCACTGATTGAGCCACATTTCTTAAACCCTAGAACATACAGTAGGGTTAGACATCAAAACCACCTTTCTAGGTTGAACAGTATCATAAATCCATTTAAGCTCCTGGCAGCCTTATTGGACGCCATCTTGACAATGATGGCTTTACGATACATATAATTTCCTAGATTTTTTTTGTATGTTTTTAAGCATGCCTAGAGGTACCGGAACCAATTGAAAAACTTTTTTTATAATTTATTTGGGGGGGTTAAGTAGTATGTTTTCATATATTGACCCATGTAATTTTCGCCTAGTGTTATAAAATAAAATGCATGATAGCACCCATAAAGCTACCATTGGTGCAATGCTATCACATATTTTCTAACTCTAGACATGCATACCTTTACAAAAATCACTATGAGCATTAATCCCCTCAGATGATAATGACCAACCCCCCTGGCTCACGGACTTACGTGTGTGTTATGTTTTACAAGATAATTTCAAGCAGTCAGTGTTTTGATGACATTTGGTGCTGATCCTTATGCTACAAACCAACAAAACATTAAAAAAGTAAGTCTCACTACTTATTTTCACTTGCTATGTTGCAAGACACATTCTAATACAGTAAGTTAGATTTTAAACACAGCCTACTACACTGTGTTAAGCTAAGCACTTCTTTACAAATATCACCAAGAGACGTTTAAAATATCATGACGGTCAGATAAATAGTTCTAGACAACTGGCTATCCGGTCAAGAAGCATGAACCCCCATTAAGCTGGGTGAGGCTGAAAACTGAAGTTCCCCCGTGAGACGAAAAAAGGTCAAAAAGTCCAAATTGTACGGAAAATGTGTTCATTTGTATGTTGTATACTTCCAAAGATTTGCTATATGTTGCCTTTTTGGGTTTGGGTAGGATATGTGTTAACATAGGGTTAAAAATGAACCCCGTGGGACATTATTTCAGTCTGGTTCATGGCAGAATCTTAAAATACACACTTCAAGGATGAAGAAAATGCAGTCAGTAAGAGAAAAATATTTAGTAAAAACTGATATGAACATTTTCGGCTCAGTTTTTTTAGTGCTGTTTTTGTCCTGTAGCCCAATAGAATCAAGACGTGCTTGAATCTTAATAATAAACACTTTAATTAATTCCCTGGGTCCAAATGTTATGGGATATTCTTTTTTTTTATTTGTCTCCGGTTGTGTCCATCAAAAGGATTGTGGTCTTTTCTATTTCTTCCATTTTCAGGTTTGGGTTCAGGATATGTGTAATAAAGGGTTAAAAATGAACCCCATGGGACATTATTTCAGCCTGTTACCTGGCAGATTACACACTTCAAGGATGAAGAAAAAACAAGTGGCAGAAAAAAATGCACACTATGTGCTTGGACCCCACTTTCCATCTAGAATAGGGTATCTCAAAACCTACAGGTCTTTTTGGCAGTTTGTCACTGCTGGGGGCAACAGCAGCAAAGGGGCGGTCACCACTGCATATGTTATAGGTAGGTATATCAGTGTTGCCATGTCTGCTTATTATAAGCGACTTTTGTCTTGTTTTTCTGTAAAGTCGCTTGTAAATATTGGTAGTTGTGCGTGGATATGCGGCGCGTTGTGAGCTTGTAGATCTGCTATTTTCAAATAGCTGATGTAAGGTGGAGAAACTTAGCCTAGTTGCTTCTTTTGAGCTTGTTTTCATAGACCTGGCCGCTTTACTTGTTTCTCTTGCAAGATCTGGCAACACAGAGCTACACCTATAAAAGTGGCTTGTCAGAACAGTTGACATGACAAGCTACTTGACAAGCTACTTGACAAGCTATGTTCAGCTCCGAATGTGTTCATTTAGTTTGATCGGTTTTCGTACCCGGGAGTCCATTAAAAGTGTGTTTTAATTATGTTGGCGTCTCTGGCCTCCTTGGATCCTCCTGCCCCACTAACGGAGGCCCCAGGGCCTACAGGGGGCGCTAGAGGAAACTGCCGCCCTGTCATCGGTAGGTTTCACACCCAAGATTGTTATAGTCTTTTCTTCTCTGGAAGTCAAGGCATTTTACATTGGTGTCTTCAGTAAACAGTAAATTTAAGTTTACTGAAGACACCAATGTAAATATCGGTCTTGCTGAACCGGTCGCTTTGTTTTCTCATGCTGATAAGTCTGAAAACGTTTTAGTTGAGCATGGCAGTCTCCATGTTTCTTGTTAAAACCAGAGTATAAAAGGCACGAAAATAGCTAATGAAGTTGTCAGCACTCGTTATACAACACTTTTAAAAAACACGCAGCAGAAGAAGGATATGTAAACATTAATTAGACATATGTGGGAGTGAAGTGTGGTTTACATTATAGGACATTATACAGGCAACACTCAAAAGTGTGAACTTGCTACAGTAGGTTCTGTTGACAGGCTTTGTATTAGGGCTTATCTATTAATCATATCATCCTTATCATTCATAATTGTAATTATATGAAGTAAGTAGGTATACTTTTGTAAGACTTTAACTTAACTTATCTGTTGCTACTGTCCTCCCCACACAGTGGGGGTTGGGGGTAGAGTTGGGTAGTCTTTCTAACAATTTATATTTGCAAATATGTTGGATTCATGCATATTTTCAGACATTTAAAACAAAACAAAAAAAGTATCAGAGAAAAAAAAGGGTGGTCACCCTGCAGTGACTCCGATGACCGCCTACGGGTCACGGACCCCCTGTTGAATACTGTACCCATGATGTAGATCCCAGTGCAGAGTGTGTATACTCTTTGAAGAACACAGCATGTGGCCATTGCATTTTAGGGAAGAGAAAAAAAAGAAAAAAAAGAACAGCCAACCTAAAAGTAACTAGTACTTCACAGCCTTCTTAGAAATGTACTTGAGTAAAAGTATAATATTTGTCTTGGAAATGTACTTGAGTGAAAGCAAAAAGTATCAAAAAAATCTAATACTCGTGAAAAGTACAAATACTCAAAATCTATACTTAAGTACAGTACCCAAGTAAATTTACTCTGTTACTGTCCACCACTGTTCAAAACGGAGCACTCTTGTAAACTTTGGAAGCCAATCTTAGACAATCAGGATGGAATAAGAAAAATCTGAAAAAACTGTTTTGTTTAATGACTATTGAGATACTGTGTACCGATTTGCGCGATGTATGGACAAAATCTGTAGGTGTACTGTCAAAAAAATGTTTTAGCAAAAAATGGCCTCCTGGTGGCGCTATAACAGGCCCATGTGAAAGATTTAGGCTGTTTGCACAGTTTCGTTGTGGTCCAGCCAACGGTGCTGGAGATTAGCTGTTCACAGACGGACACGCGGACGGACGGACGGACGGACGGATGGACAGGGTGCAAAACACGCCTTTCGGCCTGGCGAAGACAATGACAACATTACATCATGTTCACTGAATAATTGTGAGTTTAGACTTTAGAGTGAAGTTGTAGCATTTGCCAGCAGCTTTTGCTTAAGCACTTAAACCCCATGACCTCCTAGATCATGGGGTTTAAGCAGTGGTGTAAAAAGTACTCAAATGTTTTACTTAAGTAGTATCGATACTGCAATGTAGAAGTACTCTGTTCCAACTAAAAGTCTGGAATTCAAATTTTACTTAAGTCAAAGTACAAAAGTATTGGTATCAAAATGTACTTAAAGTACCAAAAGTAAAAGTACTAAAATGTTTGAAAATAGCAGATCTACAAGCTCACAACGCGTCGCATCGACAGTCACCTCGTAATCTTTCAAACCGAAAGATATAATTACTGGAGTCGAAGGGCTGGCAGCGACAGGCCGGCAGGAGTAAACGCACATGTGTGTGTTGTCTGTAATATACTACAACACGTGAAGCCAGAGGCTACTACAATATATGACACGTGTTACTGACGGCCAGGATGTTTGACCGATAAAATGAATAGTTGATGGGACACTTTTTAAACATTTTAATATTTGGGCTTGCTGTAAAGTATTGAGTGACTCAAGTCACAAGAGGGCTCAAGTCACAAGAGGGCTCAAGTCACAACTCTTTGGCGTTCAAGTCAACTAGCAGGCTGAGGAACAGTTTTTTTCCCACAGGCTGTTAAATGACAGTGAAAAGTGAATGTGCAATAACTGTACTCTGAACTATGCACTTTCCTTGACTGATATTCCTGCCTGTGTTTATTTATTGTTTATGAGTGTTTTAGGTTGTTTTATCATGTTTTTATTGTTTTATTAGAGCTTCCGAGCGTAGGTTTTTCACATGTATGTACCTAAACAGTGCATCTAAGTGACAATAAAGTGAATCTGAATCTGAAGTCAAGTCACAAGTCTTCGGCATTCAAGTCCAAGTCAAGTCCAAGTCTATTTTTAATTTGATCAAGCAAGTCTAAAGTCATCAAAATGAGAAAAGTCAACCCAAAAACAAGATTTTTGTACAGGATCTCGTACAGGATATCCTCACTGGTCAGTAAGAATACATTGAGAAATCTAACAGGAGCATTCATCCAAAGTCAATTCGACTATGCATGCCTTAAAAAACAAGGCTCCAAACATCCCAAACCAAACTGGTCAGGCTACTTCTTGGCCTTACATCTACAACTCATTTAACCCCTGCTCATTTTGCTAGGGTCGAATGGCTCAGGGTAGAGGATAGAGTACAGCAACTTGCAATGGGCCTGGTCTACAAGATACGCCTCACCACAAAAACACCCATCAAACAACACCTGTCAAACTACTTCACAAACATCAATGAAGTCCACAATCACAACACTAGAGGGAGCTCCTCCAAAACCTAGACCCCCCCCCCCCCCCCCCACGACCTGTGTTTACTTTACATATTTTTATTTTTATTTTTATATGAGGTTTTGCATAATATTGTATATTTGTCTGTCATTAAATGTTTCAATGAATTGAGTACAAAGGACCCCAATGGAAACAAGCCATAGGTTTTCTTGTGTTTAAAATCCTCTTAGCAGACCTTGTATTGAACTGTACTTTCCTACGCTTTTCTCGCAAACTGCTAATAAAGTATTCAATCAATCAATCCAAGACTGGTATTTACTTGGGGAAAATAAGCCTAACAATAATAATTAACACATCGGGTGCCGAACACGGTCTGGACCGTGTTTTCACATAGTAGCGCTCTGGTGCCGATCACGGTCCGAACCGTGTTTGGTGTCTTTTTGTTTTTTTCCATACGGGAGGGGCTGGAGCAGCTTTGGGATCACCCACGGTGAATCTGAGAAGGATGGGCCAGATGCATCATCGTGGCAAAAAACATGGCGCACATCAGCTTCCGCTCTATTTCCTTCTCTAAAACCCCTATAACTCCGAAACTTTTTACTCTGGGGAAAACGACTCATTTTGTGTGCACGATCGCTCCGCCATTGTTACTCGCGTGAGAGATGTTATCGTTCCAGGCGTTAGCCAGTACCATCGGGCAAAATGGAGGCATGCTCTTTTTTTCTCATGGAATGCACGTCGTGGAGTCTACAGCTTAAACAGCGCTGCGCAGCTCAACGGTGAGATTTCGGCACCGAACGTAATCTGTTATTATAAAATGCTGGCACCCGATGTGTTAAAAAATACGATGTAGGAAACCAAAAATAAAGGGGTGTCTACTCCCATACGACCGATAAGAATTGGCGTAATTGGCTCTAATCCATCTGTTTTGGTATACTAGGTATACTGGCTCAGGAGAACTTTCCAGGTGACACCTATGCCCGTGGCTCCTGCTACATCGCTGGCTGCTTCGTCAAATTCCTGGAGTCTGCTGGTGCTAGAGTGGTGCCTGTCAGGTACACACACACACACACACACACACACACACACACACACACACACACACACACACACACTCACTCACATAGAAATTGTGATCTACCAATAAACTAATATATATACGTAAACCAAGAACCTATCATCAGTCTAACCGTAGAATATCCCAAAAATCAATAATCTGTACATTGAAACTATACACACTGTAGGATGCCAGGTCAACAATCACCTTGCATCTGTCTACTTAACATGCTATCTAAGTTACATTTTAGCCTTTGCATAAGCCTGCAAGGTCATCGAGGCTATAGGTCAAGTGCTACGGGCTGAGGTGGAGTCTGAAGAGGTGAGAGAGAGAGAGAGAGAGAGAGAGAGAGAGAGAGAGAGAGAGAGAGAGAGAGAGAGAGACGAGCCCTCCATCGTTGCCTCCGGTCATCCCGGTTGAACAGGATGACATCTAACAGGCTTTGTTTCTTTCTTCTCTCTTTGTTTAAGCAGAATCAACCGCACAGAAGAAGAGTATGCAAGGTTATTTCATTCCATTAATGGGTGAGCTCACTTTGAATTATTATGATAAAAAGATTATGAACTTTAGCACGTTTTTCCAAAGAGTTACAGAGTGCTTTGCAATACAATGTAAAAAAAAAAAGCAGAAATTACAATGAAACTGAAATATCAAAATAAATGTCTTAAAAATCCTAATAATAAATTCAAACTCATAAACCCCTGCCCCTCCCCATATGCAAAGGGAACATGGTGCAGTCCAATTACCCAGCTCCTTTTAAGCAGATCTGAAACTTCTTTTGTTGGCCAGCCATAGAAACGAAGATAGAGTAGTCCTTTGTTTGCAGTATGTACTGTAGTGCTGAAAATAAATATAGAGTAAATTAATAAACCAAAAGAGAAGTGTTCACCATGTTTTACTGACTTTGTGTGGCTTTTGGTGTTGCCATCACAGTTGTAATAATTACACCGTTACACTGTAATCTTTTCAAGAAGGATTGTTCTCTTCTTAATACATAAAGTCATTTTACTTCCTCTCTTCTTCATCAGTTTGTTCCTGCCAGGAGGATATGTTGACCTTCTGACATCAGAGTTTGCCCGAACAGCAAAGATATTCTATGAATTGGCTCTGAAGGTAAGATGTCCCGTTGTTGGGGAGGGTTTGTAAAGGATTGTATATATGGACTGGTTCTGTAGGGTTATGCTTCATTCGCCCCCGGGGCGTCGGTCAGGACACATTTGACAGGAGATTTGAAGTGGACTGCAGGGACTGCAGGTGGTACCGAACGGTAGAATCTGCCACTCGAACACTGCAGGAGGTTCATCTCTAGTCGGTCGCGCCACACAAACTGCGCATTAGCACTCCCAGGAGGGATGCTCCAAGGCGTCCCTGGCGAATGAATAACAATGTACTTGACTTGATGCTTTTCACTCATATTACTTAATGCAGCTAGTAATATTAAGAAGTCTGTTCATGAATGATGCCGTAACGTTGAGAACAATGTGCCACCCCTGCCCTCTGTGTGGTCCTCAGGCCAACGATGCGGGGGATTACTTCCCCATCTGGGGGGGCTGTCTGGGTCACCAGCTGCTCCTAGTCCTCACAGACGGACATCAACAGGAAATCCGCGTCCGGACAGATACAGAGGCTGTGGCTCTGCCTCTCACATTCACAGCAGGTAATAATCATCATAGCCTACTATAAGCCAGCTTTTCTCAAACTTTTCCATGTCAATGACCCCTAACACATCCATTATTAATTGTATTAGCTGCATCAGTGTACTATAAGGTCAGCCTTATGCAGCCTGCCATGTATTCAACCTGAACTGGAAAACAAACTACAAAGTGAACGTGTGCGTGTGCGTGCGTGTGCGTGTGCGTGTGCGTGTGCGTGTGCGTCTGTGTCTGTGTCTTCCAGAGGCCAAGTCCAGCCGTTTGTTCAAAGGGTTTCCCAGACACCTGATGCAGTCTCTGGCCGAGGAGAACATCACACCCAACTTCCACAAATGGGGTCTCTCACTGCAGGTACCTCATCTCCTCTCCTCTCCTCAGGTCTCTTTCATGCCGTTGTTACATAATGCTGTTGAGTTCACTCAGGAAAATACATTCTCTCACTCTCACTCACTCTCTCTCTCTCTCTCTCTCTGCATGCATGCCATAGACTGTAAAAAGGATAAGGGACGTGACGTCACTCATTGGTTTCTAGAATCTTTGTCTCTCAGCTACTGCCTGTCTCTCCTACACTGTCTCCCTGTCAGCTTTCATGCTGTTTGTCTCTCCTCCACTGTCTCCCTGTCAGCTTTCCCACTGTCTGTCTCTCCTACAGTACACTGTCTCCCTGTGAGATTTTCTATAGTACAGTATGTCTTAATAAATGTGCTTTAACTAATATACAGAGATTTTGAATACGGGACTTGTACAGAGTATATCTACATTGCAGTATTGATACTTTTACTGAAGTAAAACATGTGAGTACTTCTTCCATCACTGGTAAACATAGAAATGATTGTGATCCAACAGGACTACAACCATAACGTCAATTTGAAGACGTTCTATAAGGTTTTATCCACCAACAGTGATGGCAAGACGGAATTCATCTCTACGATAGAAGGTACAATATGATTATGACAAAACTTCCTATGAAGCCTGTGTCTATACAATGCATTATAAACATTCTTATAATGAATTATCTACTTGTAATACTGTATAACTATTCTGCCCTGCCAAGGTAAAGAGCAGTAACTACGAAATCAAAAATCACTGAAAAATGGGTTTAAAAGTGATTCAACTGGTCAGCCAAATGAGATATCGGCATATAAGTGATATTACACTAATTGTGCATCTGTTCTTGAGGTAATTGTTTATCCCCCAAAATCACAAAGGCTAATTTGACCTTTGGGATACACAAATAAGTCGGCGTGTACAAAAACGTAGTTACTGCTCTTTGGCTTGGCAGGGCAGTATTGTTGGAGTGAAGTATAATACAAGCATCCATTATGTTGTTGCTGTCCGGCAGGAACCAGCTAACTAAATGTTTCCGCTTTTGCTGATTTTTTTCCATAAATCAGTGCTATTGAACACCCTTTACATCTGTGTGTTGGTAAAAAAAATATTGAACCAATGAAAAGTATTAAAAATTGCTTCTGACAAAAGCAGCTAATTCCATTGGATCCTCAAACTTTCTGCTAAACCAGCTAACTCCAGCAAAGGGGGGTGGAGTTAGCTGGTTTTCCTGACTCCAGGCTCCACCCCCTTTTGACCTCCAACCTCATTGTGAGCATGGAGGTCCATTCAGCTGTTCTTATTAACGATGAACAAAACCTCCTAATTCCATTCGTTTTTTTAATTTCCTGAAAAATTAACATTTTTGAATTAGCTGGTTCCTGCCGAACAGCAGAGATATGCAGTACAGAGTGTTGACTTTCAGCCTACAGGTATCCATTCTATGGAGTACAGTGGCATCCAGAGAAAGCCCCCTTTGAGTGGATTGACAAGCCTGGCATGGTTCACTCTGTCACTGCCATCACTATCTCCTTCTATGCTGCCAGCTTCTTTGTGTCAGAAGGTGAGACGGGCATGGCTTGTGTGTGCATGCGTACACGTACGTGTGTGTGTGTGTGTGTGTGTGTGTGTGTGTGTGTGTGTGTGTGTGTGTGTGTGTGTGTGTGTGTGTGTGTGTGTGTGCGTACAGTATCTTGTGGACCAGACCCATTGCAAGTTGCTGTACTCTGTCCTCTACCCTGAGCCACCCCACCCTAGCAAAATGAGCAGGGGTTAGATGAGTTGTAGGCCAAGAAGTAGCCTGACCAGTTTGTTTTGGGATGTCTGGAGCCTTGTTTTTAAAGCCTAGACCGAGCTGACCGAGTGCCCGCATGCGAGCGTGCAGAGCAACGTGCCTGTATTGTTTTTTAATGTTTTTGTTTTGCATTTTTTAATGACTGTGTTATCAATTTTTTTTATGTTTTAAATTGTTTTAAATGTGTTTTCAATGGGTTTTTTTTTATGCCAATATCGCTTTGTTCTTAATCACGACCGCATTCTGTCATCAGTCACACGACTCGAAATACCCTGAACGTTGATAAATGACACTAAACGTGTACCCAATGTGTTGACCCAGTGACACCAAGGGGTCCTGACTAGGTGTCCATTATATCAGTGGTTTTTAAAGTGGGTTCCCCAGCAAATGTATAGTTTATTTAGCATCACAATCATTTTAACCACTTTTTCCAATTATATGTTGGCTATTCAAAAATAGCAGATCTACAAGCTCACAGCGAGCTTAATTGTACATCTGCTATCTCTCTCTCTCTCTCTCTCTCTCTCTCTCTCTCTCTCTCTCTCTCTCTCTCTCTCTCTCTCTCTCTCTCTCTCTCTCTCTCTCTCTCTCTCTCTCTCTCTCTCTCTCTCTCTCTCTCTGTCCAGCCATGAAGAGTAATCACCAGTTCTCCAGTACTCTTGAAGAAGACGAGGCTCTCATCTATAACTTCTCTCCTGTCTTCAGAGGACAACAAAACATCTTCATGGAGAAATACTACTTTGACTGAACTCACATCAAGAAAAAAAAAACAAGTTGAAATGCAATGTTTTGATTCAATGTTCAGTGCCAAAACGACAATTAAATAAGTCACAATCACAACTTTGTGTAAGACAATCAATTGACAAGTAAAAACGTCATTATCGTGAGTCGGGACAGCTAGGGTAACCGGAACGCTTGCCCCAAAACACACTCGCCCCCATTTTTTCTGCGACTGCTTGCCCCCCCAGCTGTTCTTGTATTCTTGTATTTGTTTTACTGAGGTTAAGGTTAGGAATAAGGTTAGGTTTAGGCATAGTTTTACTGAGGTTATGGTTAGGAAAAAGGTTAGGTTTAGTCATAGTTTTACTGAGGTTAAGTTTAGGAATAAGCTTATAAGGATAGGTTTAGTCATAATTTTACTGAGGTTACGTTTAGGAATACCAGGTGGCGACCGTTCCTGTATTCAATTCATCAAGACATATAAACACATGCATACAATACTATACAAGAGATCATCAATACTAGGAGCAGTAAAAGTATATTTACTGTACATAGAAACAGTGGGGGGTCATTTATTTTGGCAAGCTAGAAGACTTGTCTAGGTCCAGTTGTAAATTACAGACAGGTGCTCTTTTATTGCGGTTTTGAAGGAGGGTAGGGAGTCACACTTTTTGATGACTGGCTACATTTTGGTGGCATAATAGTAGAATGAATACAACCCCATGTTTTTGCCGAATCTGGGTTGAACGAGATCCGTGGAGCTCCCTCTAATTAATCGTTATGATTAATGATTGACACACTTTGTGTGAACCTGCTGATCTGTAAAGTGCTCAACCAAATTAAATGAAAGAAAAACTTGACTATATGGCATATTTGCCATTGTGCTGTTTTATATTGAACATAGTGATTTACTGAAATGTCATGGCCATAGTTTAAAATGAATCTAGTAGCACTGGTAGCAATGCTTTCACTCCATTTTGTTATGTTTAATGTTATATAGTTTAAAAGGTGGTTATCATTAATTCATAGCTTCATAATGCTATAGCTATGGTTTTCTCTAGCAGTTTTCTAAGCCATTGATTCTCAAAGTGGGGTCCTTGGACGGGTTTCAGGGGGTCCCCAGCAAAATGTGTTACCATGGCTATTTAAATATAGCAGATATACAATCTGCTATTTTTGAAAATGTGTGCTAAATCTTGAAAGAGTTTTGAATAATATGTTTTTCTTTAAAACACAAATCTTCTCTTCTGGGGATCCCTGGCACAGAACATTTTAAGATGGCTGGTCCGCGGCCAAATAGTCTACATATCAATTTGGGGGTCCTTGGCACGAAAATGTTTGAGAACCACTGTTCTCAGCAACATGTTGGGTAAAGGAGGAGCTTGTTTTCAGAAACCAGTAAATCACTAAAAGAATTATACAAAATAAAGAATAAAAAATCATTGGAAACCCCTGCTGTGATAGAATATTTAGGAGTGTGTTTTTGATCTGTGTGACTCTTACTTTCTTGAGTCAGCAGAATGTGATTGTGCCACTGACCAACAGAACCTGATTTAATAAATCTGCATTGAATAGGGCACATAGATAGCATTATTTATAGCATATTTTCTGATCTTTGATATTGGATATGGCCTTTAAATTATATATTTTTAAAACTATTTTATATAGTCCTACTGTATGCACAATTTCTTTACTCTGCTTGTGTTTAACCAATATATTTGACAATACACCTGAAATCTGCAGAATGTAAATAAAGTACTGTACATTTGTACAATGGGATTATGATAATGCTGAGAACAGAGGGAAACTGAATTAAGCTGCAATCCATAACCATTTAAGTGAATAAAAAGTTATTTTAACCAATATATGGTGGAGTATGTCAATGCAATATAACAAATATAACAAACTACTGTGATGGTTAGAGGTGATCTACTCTCCCTGCTCTTCTATCGTGTGGTCAGGTAGAACACCTACTGGTTGAGGTTTACTGTTGCAATGCATGCAAGAGGTATTTCATGCATTGCAACAGTAAACATTTGGAACCCTGTAGTAGGACATGAAAGTTATGGATTCCAGTTTTAATACTAATACTGTCATGCACTAGGGTAATACATGGCAAAAATAGGGAGTCCACACAAGGTCAACATTTAAATTATATTTATTATTCTGAATTAATTAAAGCATATGGATAAACAAAACAAAACATGTATGAGGTGTGTGTGTGAGTAAGTCAGTAATCAGTAATGTAACGCAGTGTATGGATGAGTGGAATGTGCTGTGGCAAGTGTTGTATAAAGTGTGTAAAGGAACTTAAACCAAAAGGTTAGGCCCCACAGGCCAGGTTGCAGTGATCCTGCTTTCAGGGAGGAGAGAGAGAGAATGAGAGGTGTGGGAGAGCTCCCTATATACTCTCCCAAACCACCTCAACCAGCTGCACCCAGTTGGTCTAACGGCCTGCCCCACTCCGCCCTACTCACTCAGGCTGCCGGCTAGCCATCAGTGAAGGCAGAGGGGGCAGGGCCGTCACAATACTAACAATAATAAGCTTTATTTGTAAAGTACATTTCATATAAAATATGCAGCTCAAAGTTGTTCACATTAAACTGATTAAAAAGAAGCAAACAAGAAAAACAACAAGTGATTTGCGTCACACCAGCAAACTGATAGCCTGAATTGTGAAAATGTTAATTTCAGCACAACCATCTTTCACAGATCCAAAGGTTGTTAATTGACAAACACCCTATGTAACGTTAAATTCATTACAATACCTATATATGGACGTTTTATGTATTATCTTTTGGTTTTTAATCATGACCTCAAAGTATATTCTAGATATTAAATGCAAATTAATTGGACAGTGAAGTAGACAACAGACATATGGGCCCTATCTTCCGTCCGGCGCAAGAGGGGACGTATCGTCCCCACGATAAGACCAGCTCCAAGTTGGTCTTATCGCATGGTGCAGTGAGGATCAGGTGTTTTGTCACTATCTACAAAGCGTACATCATACTTTAAAAACAACCAAACTGAGAATGAGCATATAGCTACAGGCGGAAGAAAAGCAGCAGCACAACACCTTTCATTCCATCTGATCTGAACACAACATTCATGTAACATGTTCAACAGCTGAGGTGGCATTTCAAACACTTGATTCTTCAAGAATCCAAACAAAATGTTTGCCGCTGCTATGCCCAAGAAAGTGTATACCGAGCAGTGATGAATAACAAGGTGTTTGCCTTATTTAGTTGCACGCCCCAGCTGTGTACTTCACAAGGAGATCTTTATTAAATAGACAGCTGTGACATAACCAGTAGGCTCCGAGACAGCTAGGCTACTTCAGACAACCAGGTTTATGAACAATTGACCCTAAAAGCCTATTGCCTGTCTGTCTAGTACACACACGCAAGCAAGCACGCACACATGCATGCACGCACACATGCACGCATGCATGCAAACATGCACACACGCATGCAAACATGCACGCACGCATGCAAACAAACATGCACGCACGCATGTAGCCGACACATTTACTGTATAAATTATGCATGCAATAATATTTATCAGTAAGACCCATGCACACAGCACAAGCCTTGCCTTATTATGTCTTGTTATTCTTAACTCTTGCTGCAAATGTTGAGGAACCGAAACCAATATCTACCACATCAAACTGCTGGCTACAGGCTGATAAGAGTGATGAGCCCCCCTGTAGAGACCACTAGGAACTTTCCATTCCGTCTCAATACCAAGAGGTTTTTACACAGGAAAACGTGGTCACAAATCACATTGTGCTCACACATCTCAATTGCACACAGTGTGCTTTTATTTTTTTGTAAATGACACCTAAGTAAAGAAAATGTACCTTTGTAAGACAATGATTCAACAACATGAATAGAAGAATTACAGATAATGTGTCAGCATGCTAAACAAGTGAGAGACAAACTAGATAAAGTGCTCCTCGGAGCACAGGTCTCCGCCAGGTCAGATATGTTATTGTGGCCTCCTGGTGGCGCTATAATAGACCAATGTGAAAAGGGTGCCATTTATTCTTAGGTCGTTCACGGCAATCGGACACTGCATTCATGATTTGAAGCATTTTGTTCCAAAAATGTGTTTTGCTAAATTAGACCTGCTGGTGGCGCTATAACAGGCCAATGTGAAAAGGGTGGCATTTCTTCCTCGGCCTAGTGGGAATGTGCGTGTGAAATTTCACGGAAATCGCACGCTGCGTTCATGATTTGAGGCAGTTTGTTCAAAACGGACCAATCCTGCAAACTTTGGATGGCAACCTTAACCAATACGGATGGAATTTGGGAAATCGGACAGATCAGGGTTGATCACATGACTATAGAGATACTGTGTACCGATTTGCATGACGTTTGGTTAAAAACTGTAGGAATAATGTGAAAAAAATGGGTTTTGCACAAATCGGCCTCCTGGTGGCGCTATAACAGGCCCATGTGAAAAATTTGAGGCAGAGGTTCTGAATTGGCATCCAGGGAGTGTGTGTGCACAGTTTCGCAGCGACCGGGCCAACGGTGCCGGAGATTTGGTGGTAACACACGGACGGACACACGGACGGACACACGGACAGAGGGTAAAACATACTCTCTCGCCATGCCTTACGGCCTGGCGGAGACAATAATAATGTCAAGTTATACAGTATGTCTATTTTCTGCTCATGGAGATAATGGTTAAGATGAGGAACTCCAATTCTGCTGATGGAGAGAAACACCAGAATCTTCATGGTGACAACAGTCATCTTCCTCATCGTCCAGCCTAGGCCACAGCACAGTGGTAAGTACAGCAGTGTGGACGGTACAGTTCAGATTCACAGTCTCCAGGCTGAACTGACTTCTCTGGAGGCTACTGTAAAATAGCTTGGATGTTGGATGATGAACCTTTTACATGGAGCATGATTCCTTCTTTGAACTGAGTGTCAGTTTACATGTGCGTCCCACAGTAATACTTTGTAGTAATAATACAGTAATATTATTTCAAGTGAGGGGTGGGGGGTTGGTAAACCTACTGGCTCATAGGAAAAACAGATTTACACAATAAATTATAACAACACAGCGAACCCCAGCACTATTGTTTTCTCACAAAGCAGGCGGTGTTCTGATAGCAGTAACCAAGTAGCCAAGCTGTAATTATCAGCAAACCACCTGGTGGTAACATTACTCATGTACTGACCAGCCTAGAACCATGGCTTCCACAAATCTTCCACATCCTTCCACAAATGATCCAGCAACGTTTTTGAATGACCAAAAATTTAGCCCACAGGGCATTAAGAAGGTTTTACTATAAACAGTACTGTAAAAAGCTACAGCAAATTATTGCTACATTAAATGAAGCTTCAGAATCGTATCTCAGAAAAACTGCATTTTTGACAGTATTTTTATTTCCTCACATATCCAATTGCAGCAAATAGAGCATCTTTAGATAAAAAAAAAAAATCTTTTCGTAAAATATTTGCAAACCTTGCCTTACTACTGCTTGTTATTCTTAATTCTTGTTGCAATGCTGAGGAACTGAAACCAATATCTACCACATTGTTAAACTGCTGGCTGCAGGCAGACAAGGCTATTGCAGTGATGAGGCCCTCTCAGAGATGTAGAGACCACTAGGTACTTTCCACTGTCTTAATAGCAAGAAGAGGTTTATTACACAGGAAATGTGGTCTGCTGGTACATCATAGCACATTGTTCTCATACAACTCAATGCACACAGTGAACCTTTTTAAAATGACGCCTACGCAAAGTAAATGAACATTTGAAAGACAATAATTCAACAACATGAATACAAGAAATGCAGAGAAATGTGTCAATTGCAACTTTTTGACAATAATATAAAGAAATATAATTATATAATAATGACAGTAAAATAATCATATTAAAGAATATATTACATTATATAGAATAGAATAGAATAGACTAGACTAAAGTAGAATACATTTTTGTTCATAAAGCCTGTTATAAAAGTTAGCTAGTTTGGATGGAAGTGGAATCATTATAATATTGGCATTAGAAAACATTATGAAACCATTGAAATTAAGTAATATGAAAATATTGGTGTGTTTTTTTTTATCTTTCCTCAACATAACAGGCATAATTATTTTCTGCTCATGTAGATGATGGTAAAGATGAGGACGATGCAGAGAACAACTCCAGTTCTGCTGAGGGAGAGAAACACCAGGATCTTCAACTGGTGGCAACAGTCATCTTCCTCAATGTCCAGTCTGGTTCCGTTTCCATACAGTATCTCCACACATGAAGCCACAGCATAGTCAGTACCAGCAGTGTGGACGATACAGTTCAGATTCACAGAGTCTCCTGGTTGGACTGACTTCTCTGGAGGCTGCTGGACAATGGCTTGGAAGCTGGACGAGGAACCTTTAACATGGAGCATGATTGCTTCTTTGAACTCAAATTCATAATAGTGCCCCATCCCACAGTAATACATTGCAGAGTCTGACATTTGCACATCCACTATCTTGAGATGATTTATCTCTTCTCCTGTGACCACGGAAAAACAAGGATCGTTCTTAAATCTTTCGGAAAAAGTAGTATTCTGTTTGTATCTGATCCGGGACGCTAACAGCTCAGGTTTATCTCCAAGACTGCGCTTGTACCAGTAGAAGTTCTTGAAGTTGCCTTGATTGAAGCAGTTCAAAGTCACGGTTTCTCCAGCATCGGCAATTATGAAACCCTTCTGCTGTTCTACCACTGACAAATCTGATTGCTTTGCCTTGTGATGATGCCATGAGAGACTGACAACAAATATATAAGTGACCCAGGCTACATTCTGCTTGAGAAATCAGTACTCTTCTATTATTACAGCTGTGTAGGGATCTGCAACTCCACCACAGAAGTCTAACAGCAAGTGTATTTGATGCATGTATACAATGCACACTTCACATGACTTCCAGGTATACAGTGTGACAATAGGGGGGAGGGGGGAGTGGCGTGAACATATTTCTAGTGGCGGATGCTGTGGGCATGACACGGGTAGGGGTGGGGGGCTGTGATTATGGCCCTTAAAAGTAAGTTGTATACATTTACGAACATACAATATTTGTCTAGGAAAGGATATATTATAAGACAAAATACCCTAAATATAGGTTAAGAGTGGCTCAGAACTGGCCCATGGGAAAGCCGGATTTACACAATAAACACTGATGGTAAAACAGTGACCACCAGCTTAGACCCAGTTTAGTCAGTAATTTGTAGAGAAAGGTCCTTTTGCACACCTACTGGGACATGAAAGAAATGGAAGTACCGCACACTGTCTTCACTTACAGCAGTAGTTTATTACAACGGTTCAGTCGAAACGATCTTCATCTGGTATCTGGGTCACATAAGCAACAGACACATATATATAGAAGACCTCAGAGAGGCGAGGTCCAGTGATCCACGCTAGGCTGTTACCATGAGAGAGGAAGGGCCCATACAGGTAAAGGTGGTATTTTTCGAATCCATAGTAAGTATATAACCTTGGCAAAAATACATTTTAGTAGTCAATCTAATAGATATTAGAACGCTAAAACATGTTGGTAATAGTTATTTCCCTTCCTTTCATGGTACTTTTATATTGTGAACTTCATACAAAGGGAAGTCATTTGTTTTCAAACCTGAACCACTCTCCATCAAGCAGCTCATGGCCTGCATTCCAGATACCAGGAGACAATATCAAATCTCACCATAAGATGGTGCTAGTTACTAAACAATAGTGTGTGTGCTTTTGAAGTAATTATAGACCAATTATTTGTTTACTAACATTGAGCCTGGACGCACAGGTGATTGTTTCACGCAATCAATTCCCAACCTGTTTCGGGGTGCACTGGTTTCAGCACACCCCAACCCCCTCTTGTGTGTGTTGGCTAGTGAGACGCGTCCTAACGAGACCTGATATAATGGGTTTCGTTGCGCGCATACTGGCTGCACGCAGCCAGTATGACGTCGTCTGTTAAGGGGTCTATACCTATGCTATATCATGTACACACATGACAGAAAATATATTAGGGAATTAAAAGTTGAGCATTTATTAAAGTTGGGCTCTGTTAATATGTTTATGCCTGGGCTTGATTAATTCGTAAGATTAAGCACCATTCAGTTAAGTAAAAAACGGAAGGGAAAAAAGGAGGGATAAAAAAAGAGACAATGTATCTACATATTTACACATAGCCTATCCATCCAAAAACATTTAATTATGTACATGAGATTTCGAAATAAGGTGCCTGGTATCTGTTCCTAGACATTAGTGAAAGAAGAGGATCAGTGCATGTACATGATGAAGATTGTATGAAGTAGCCTAATTTTACACATGACGTGCATCTGCGTGATAACCAGTGGTGTAAAGTAACTAAGTACATTTACTCAAGTACTGTACTTAAATACAATATTGAGGTACTATTATTTTTTGAGTATTTCCAATTGTCTATACTTTTACTTACTCCACTACACCTCAGAGGCAAATGTTGTGCTTTTACTCCACTACAATTATCTGAAAACTTAAGTTACTCGTTACTTTGCAGGTATAAATTATTACCATAAACCATGCATTAACCACTTAATCCCTATATTTGTATTTGAAAATAATTGATCTACAAGCTTACTTGCATCACGACTGGTTGTGAGCTTGTAGATCTGCTATTTTCAAACATTTTAGAACTTTTATTTTTGGTACTTTAAGTACATTTTGATACCAATACTTTTGTACTTTTACTCAACTACATGTTTAAGTCCGGACTTTTACTAGTAAGTATTTCTGCATTGCAGTATTGATACTTTTACTTAAAAAACATGTGAGTACTTTTTCCACCACTGATTATGCGTCAGATAATAACTAACTTATGCGTCAGAGCCTCGCCCTCTATAGTCAAATATGGTGGTTAGAGAGCTCTGTGTTACCTCGGGTAACCTTGCGTCACCACCAGATTTTCCCATAAGGATTTTCCCCCATAGAGTATGAGAACTAGAGAACGGACGGACCAGCCCCCACCTATTCATTTCAATGAAGTTGCTCACCCAGCGCATGAAGCATGCCGAAAACACGCTACTTCTTGATTTGACACCAACGTTGGTGTCAATAGAGCAGGCGCACTAGTGTTTCAGACGATAAAGTATGTGCAGTAGCGTTTTAAATAAGGAAGTCTAGCAATACCAGATTTGACCACCAGGAGACGGCAGCCTCAATAATCCTCCGCGGTCATGGGGGCGTGGGACTTTCCATACTGTATTGGGTTGCAGTACCTGTGGAAAGCCTGCTTTCCAGTCTAATCCGGTCTAAAGCCCGCCTACTGTATCCGGTCATTGGCACTCACATATCCATGCATGCATCGTTTCCACCCAGACCGGATCAGCAACCTGCAAACTGCAAGTTGATCCCAGTCTAGGCTTGAGGAAGTCTGACTTTGTGACATTGACGGGAAAGCACCCGCTGAACAGTCAGACGTCAGAGTGAGCGTTTCCTTATTTTATCTCTCCACTTGCCCTACAATATCCCGACCCGATTCTCTGAACATTGTTTCGAGATAATTTGTGAAAACGGTGTAATTTATTGTTCCAGATTGAATCAGGGAATCAGAGTAAGTGCATTTGCCTTTGTGTTTCTTTATATAATTGTATTACCACGCTAATCAAACATTCTTGACGCAGCTGCCTTTCACAATTAATCTACCAATTATTTGTTTACTAACATTGAGACTGGACGCACATCAGTCACGCAATCAATTTCCAACCTGTTGTTTTGAGGTGAGCTGGTTTCAGCGCACTGTTGGCTATAGTGAGGCGCGTCCTAGCGAGACCTGATAGAATGGGTTTCATTGCGCACATACTGGTTGCACGCATACTGGTTCTTATCAGTGTGACGTCGTATGTTAAGAAAAAAACAAAAATCTGCTAATTATTGGTGACATAGGCTAATTGTTTCTCACATGATATATGTTACCAGCATGGAGTAATATTATGTAATTTATGCATTTTAGTTGTGCGATTTGAATGACATTTCATGTTTCCAATTTAGTGTTAAAATTGTGTTATTACAGTATCATAACTGTCCTTGCTATAGACCCCTTAACAGACGACGTCACACTGATAAGAACCAGTATGCGTGCAACCAGTATGCTCTAAATGAAACCCATTCTGTCAGGTCTCGCTAGGACGCGCGTCACTAGCCAACACACAAGAGGGGGTTGGGGTGTGCTGAAACCAGCGCACCCCGAAACAACAGGTTGGGAATTGATTGCGTGAAACAATCACCTGTGCGTCCAGTCTCAATGTTAGTAAACAAGTAATTGGTCTATAACAGAGCAGTTTATTAGCCTACTTGCATTTGCCATCTTATTAGTGTTAATGATTTCATTCAACATATAACCTCGTTGTAGGCCATACACGGGCAACATATGGCCCGGGGGCCGGACCCGGCCCTTTGACCATCTTAATCCGGCCCGCCAAGTACTCAAGGAAAAACAACCCCCCCCCCCCCCCCCCCCCCATGTGCATTCTAAAAGGCTGCCATATGTTAATGGTTTTGAAAAAAATGTATTTAACTCGACTCCAATTAATAGTAAATAATATTTACCACTTAAGTACTCTACAGTACCTGCATTTCTCCATCAGTATGTACTCAAATGTTTTATGTTTATAATGTAACAGTTAAACAGTCAACCTTGAGTCCATATTTATAACATAATCCAATGTGTTTGATCAGTGACCTACGGAGTTGTGCATATCAGACAAGATAAGATACTGTATAAATGTATAGGCTCATTTAACAGTTGATACGGCATTGACGTGGATTGTTTTATGCAAGTGTAGCAGGGCTATGTAAAGCAATGACTATGCCACCCACACATATAAGAGTGAGGGATCCTTTAAACACATTAACCATATAGGCTACTGTATATATATAGATATATAAGACTGAACAAGGTAAGGTTCCCCAGGAAGGTACGGGTTCAGAATTAACAGAACCAGAGGCTGATGTATCAAATGTGTCAAGTTTATTCAACCGTTGGTATAAAAATAATCAGGTTAAAATACAGAAAGGAATAAAGCCGTTAGTATTAGAGTTCTGAAAAAGGGACTAAACTCAAGAGGCAAAGGGGCAATAAGGGTAAGGGCTTCGGGGCCTACTAAATATACAGAAATTAAACAAATCAAATCCAAATAATGCAAAACCAAAAGAAAATAAAGTAAATAAGTAACCAAAAGCAAATCAGCAAATAAGCAAATCAAAACAAACTACAAATAAGCAAAACCAAAATCAAAATCATGCAATGCAAATTAATGGCCCAGTATAGCTCTGTCCTCAGTCAACCCTATTGCACTCAGTCTAAATAGTATATATATATATATATATATATATATAGCACGGTGGGAAAAACAGTGATGTTAGTTCAGCTCCTACAAAAATCAAATAATAAAACATTAGACCAACCCTCCAACAATTAATCAATTCATTAGGCTCCTATAGCAAGATGACAAAATACAGAAAAATAACAAACATACCCAAATAGTCAATGTATGCTCATGGCTCCAATTGATAAAGGCCTGCACAGCCACAGAGTACTGCTACTCAAAGGACCTGGAGGCTTCTGGAAGTACAGATATATATTAGTATAATTAACAACAGGCCTAATATTGTCAGCCTATCTAAACTCTTATACATATACTATTGTTACAATGAGTTAAAAAAAACCTTGTCATTTGTTTCAGATTGTCTTACCGAGAATTAGTCTGTACCCCTCATGCCTCCAGGTCTCTCTCACAAACACTCAAACCAGGCTTCTGGCTAGACAGGAGGCCACAAACCTGGCCACCCCTCTTTATGCACTTTCCTTAAAGGGCCAGTGCTACACAAGTAATGTTTTTTTATGTTTATGCCAGAGTACACCAGAGTGATACAGTACAGTACCAGCTGTAAAAATAAAAATACAAATGTTTTAACTGAACAATTTTCAGGTTTGTAACTGAAAATGATTGTTGTGAAAGCAAACACCTTATTGTAAAGTAGACTGGAATGTCTACCAAATTCATACCATGTAAATTAATTTGTTTTGTTTATGTAGATGTACAGGCTTAAATGGAGAAAGTGCAAGTCGTGACAGTCGACCGTCGTGTATCCATGGCTATTACTCCCTCTATCTAACATTTCCTGTGTTTTTAGTTTATTGAAATAATGTCATGCACATTTTCCAGTGCATAGCCTACTGCAGGCCTTGTTGACTAGATTTAGAAGAGATTTTGAAGCTCTTGCTCCTGAAATGATCGATCGAAGTCAATGGGTGAGAAGCAGAGCTTGACAGGCGCTGCCAGGCCTGGGTGTGACTATAACTTCGCACCACCAGTCACAGAGTGGAGTGGGTGGGGCTTAGCGAAGGGTCCATTGAAAACAAAACAAACAAAGAATGGTGTGAGCTGCAGGGCTTCGTCCTAGTCTGCGGGTGGAAATACCGCTCCGGCTCCTCCAGATCAGAAACATCTGACAGTTGGAGACGTTTATCCACTGTTTTATACATTTTACACACGGTGCACTGCTGTGCTCACAACTTTACTGCTAAAGCCTAATTTATACTCCGTAGCATGATGTGAGTGCATATGTCTGAGCAAGTGCGTGCGGTGAACAAGCAAACTCAAAACTAGATTAAGTAGGCAATTTTTTTTTTTGCATAATAACTGCAGTAATAGTTAGAGATTATTGTAACTAATTGTAGGTTTTTACATTTCATTCAACAGCTGTAGACAGGATGTCCAGTGGCACCTCATCTTCCATCAGAGGTGAGTTTTATTAAAATGGTCAAAATCAGCAAACTGATACTTGTTTGGTCACATGTGTGAATTTATTTTTCCATTGTCATTTATTTTTCCAATCAGGGAAGAGCAGCGACCCGACAGAACTGAGAATTGTTCTGATCGGGGGGAGATGTGATGGTAACCCAAGTGGAAAGAGTTCATTGGGAAACATCATCCTGGGCAGAGATCTGACTGGTCCGAGGTCAGTAGACAGTGAGGTAAGACATGGTGAAGTAGCAGGGAGACATCTGACAATGGTCGATTCACCAGGCTGGTTCTACAACAGTCCACTACAGTCCACTTCAGAGATGGACAAACTGGAGATCCAGAAAAGTGCTCATCTCTGTCCTCCTGGACCACATGGGGTACTTCTGATGGTTCCTCTTCATGATTCATTCACCAAAGCACAGAGACTTTCGGTGGAGGAACACATGACACTTCTGACACAGGGAGTGTGGAGTCACACTATTGTAGTGTTCACAAATGGAGACTGTCTGGGAGACACAAGCATTGAGCAGCACATTGAGGCTGAAGGGGAAGACCTCCGTTGGCTTGTTGACAAATGTGGGAACAGGTACTATGTCTTCAACATTGAGAAGAAAGATGACACTCAGGTTACAGAGCTGCTGAAGAAGATAGAGGAGATGGTAGCAGGAAACAGAGGTGGACACTATGAAGTTGATGGAGATGTTGAAGAGAAGTTGTCAGAGAGGAAGAGGAACGTAGTTCAACGTGTCCAGACACTCAGGACTGGGACACGCAGGCAAAGAACTGCTCTGAAAGCTTTGTTTGAAGGTGACGTTTATAAAAAATCCTATCTATCTATCTGTCTGTCTGTCTGTCTGTCTGTCTGTCTGTCTGTCTGTCTGTCTGTCTGTCTGTCTGTCATATCTCATGTACAACATCCTACCTCTCTGGCTGGTAAAGTATCCTACTAAACAATGAGGAAACCTCTGTCTGTGTGTCTGTCTGTCTGTCTGTCTGTCTGTCTGTCTGTCTGTCTGTCTGTCTGTCTGTCTGTCTGTCTGTCTGTGCTTCTGTCTAAATGTTTTTTCCTCAGTGGTTTAACCCACCGTATTGATGTGAACTTGCACACAGGCATTGACCTTTGCCATTATCAAGAGAGAGACAAAGCCCATTTTTCACTTTCCCCAAATTCAAGTTGTTTATTAGCAATTTTTTGCCACAGGCTGTGTGCTCTGTTGTCACGGTTACGGTCCCTGCAGGCTGATCTGTAGCCGCGGTCGTGGTCCCATAACCCAGCCAGACGGTGGGTGGACCTAGCTTCCGCGCTATACTGACACACAAAATGCCATATAGACAGAACGGCAGCACAGATAGCTTTATGAGCGGAGGAGCACTTTGGATAATATGTAAATTTTGCTGGCACAGAGCGTTTTCACACGTATCAGTCATGGCTGTGCTTCAACATTACTTCATCTGCGTTATTAGCACAAATATCTTAGCTGAAACAACTTCAACACGTACCTCTCATGGTTGTGGTAACGATTCAGGTCATAAATCAATGAGGATCAAATGAGCAGCGCTCTTCTCTATAAGTGTGTAGTGTCATGGTTGGGCTAAGATATGGCCTTGTCATTCCGCGGCCTTTGTTGACCCCGCGGCAGCTGGGTGACCTTGCCAAGCAACGCGCTCTTCTGAAGAAGAGGAACAAGCGCGGGGGGCGTCAACGTAGGCGTTGGAACGCCAATCAACTCACTGTTGCTGTGGACACTAACTCTGCTCCTTGATGCCAGCCGTCACACCACGGCCTCAACTTCCTCTTTCTCAATGACTTGCTAAAAACTGTACTTTTCGCTCACATGACCTAAATGGCCATGGCAACAGCTGAAATGTTTTAACTGGTAGAAGGAAAAACCATATTAGGTTTTTCCTATTGAAATAATCTAACCAGCACCATATAAGGTTTAGCTACTGAAATGATCTAACCCGGAGGGAGGCGATCCCATATTTGGTGTGTCGGATGGAGCCAAAATTGTATAAATACTGCTGTATATCTCTGTTCTGGGGGGTTGGGTAGAGAAGCTTGTGTGAGGTGTCACTTGTTTGTGCCTTTTACTGGGCGACGGACATAGCCTTGCGCGGAACTTCTCCCATTTGTAGCTCTCTCTGATTAGTTCCTTTTGGCGGCCACACTGCAACGAGGTTGCGGGGAGCGATAGTGAATTCTGCTGTATTCGACTGGGACCTTGGCATTGCCCATAATCTGGTTGAATAAACAGAGAATTTTGTCAGCTCCTAGCATTACCGATTGCTTGGACGCCTAATCTTAGGTAGCCTTTAGTTCGCAGGAATTGAGGAATATTATCCCGATTTAACATTCAAACAAGAATTCATGGCATTGCCCGTATCTTGGTTGAATTAAGTTGAATTTGGGGATATTTTTCTGCCTGTGCCAGGCACCTTAGATTTAGGAAATGAGGAGATAGAGCTTAGGGGTCTGTTGTCTGTCTTATCAGAAATTCTGCCTTTTCATACATATATTTGTATTTTTGCTAAAAGCCTGTATTAGCTTGAGTGTTAAATAAAAACCCTTTTCTATGAGAGAAGTTTTAAGAGGATTTCTTCATACGAGCCGTTTGATCTTATCAGCGGACACTTGGGTGAGTGACAAAATATGCAACAGAGGTTACTATAAATAGAAATAGGCATTTTAGAGTGTGTTCTCAGTGCAGAGAGGTTAATAGTTTCACAGCTACATTTGGTCTGAAGACTTCTCGGCATCTGGGGTGCAACGGCACTGCTACACTTATTAGGTTTAAATTCATAGGGTTTATAGGTTTTGCTGAAACTATCGAGGGTAGTAGAAATTAGGAGTGTTTTAATTTCTTCTATTTTCGTCAGGCCATTACATGGCGCCCGAACAGGGACATGAGATTGACTGCTCATGTTAAACTGAACGCTGGACTTATATTAATAGACATCAGAGAGACCGCTGATGTTAAAAGTTAATTTTGTCCAAAATAGTAGTGTACACTAATACTTGGAGTTAGACATTTGGAGAGACCGCCAAATGCCATAACTATTAAGACTCTGAATGAGTCTAGTTGAACCAGTGATTCCAGTTCAAAATTATTTTCCGTGAAATTTTGTTAGATGTAGAACGCCCACACGTTTCACATCTTTGAGTTAAATTTTCACAACTTCTCCCGTGAGGCCTTCCTATACTCACGTAAAAATTGTTTCCTGATCCGCGAGAGATCTCTCTATATTTGTAATGTAACGCAGAATGAGATCTACAAAACGCTCGTAAAAGCGGGGCAAAAAGCTATTGCCAGTTTTAAACCGTGAAGGACGAGAATAGAGAAACCGGATTCAAATAGGATAGAAACCTGTTTAAAATTATTGTCGCCAAAGATATAGATATTTGATTATAATTTAAATACAAATTTGAATTATTATCTTATCCCATAAAACATTTTTGATCAAAAGGTTTTGTTTTGCGAAATTCTAATTACAATAAGTTTGGATTTTACAAATAAGAATAAATCTACAATAATTCTGTTTGCTTATATTTGGATAAAAAATAAGTTTCCCATCATAAATGGCTGATCTTGTCCCAGACCCGGATGACTCCTTTAGTGGAGTTTCTGAGGGCGCCCAGTCAGTTTTTCAAGGTCACGAGGGCTTCGAGGAAGACGCCGTGATTGTTGAGGACCTTGCTGAGGCAGAGGTTGACGAGAACTGGCCAGGCGGTCATATTCACAATGACCCGCCGGCATATGATGAGGTACCCCCCGAAATTATGGATGAAGATCCTTGTCCGGTCCGCCCCAAGGAGGAACCCACTCGTGCGCATGATAGGCGGGCAAATGACGGCAGTGGCTCTTATGAACAGCTCTTTCGACCTGTCCAGCCCGCCCCATGCTCTTCCCCGGTGGAACGCCATGACCGCATAGCTAGGATTGAGCAGGAACGGCAGGTCCACCGGATGCGCGCTGAGGCCCAACGGGTTCACAATGAAAATAGGTCCCACTGTTATGAGCTGAGCAGGCACCGTGATCCAATAATTGTAGCGCTTCCGCCTAAGGGCCTGGGTTCCCAAAAGGATATTTATGTTCCGGGGACCAGATTAGTTGGTCTCCAGGGACGAGTAGAGGCTGTTCCTGGACCTCTGATCACGTGCCATGGTGCAGACCTTCGGGAATGCCCTGCACATGAGGCGGAGGTACGGAGACACGGCGGTCCCAGTCTTATCCAAGCCCGTAGAAAAGCCATGAGGGGCAGAGTTCTGTGTGATGGACAACGGTTAGAGACCATACCAGGTGATCTCACCGATTTTTCACGTATTGTGCATCTGTGCTTGTCCTCCAGAACTATGTCTGACACTGACCCACCGATATCTGAGTTGGCTGAAAGACTTAAGACAGCTGTGAAACGTGAAGCTTTAAGTTTGACTTCAAATGGGGAACAAACTTTGGTGCTAAGGGCGCGTTTCCAAAATCAGCGCTATCAGGGGTTGTCCCTCAAATACATGCTCAAGGCAGTTGCATTAGCGCTGCATGACATGCCTAATTTGGGAGAAGACACCAATCTGATTGTACTGGTTGATAAGGGCAGGGCGGAGGACCAGCTCCTAAGGGCATTAAAAGCCATTCAAACACATGGCTCGCCCGAGGGGAGGGAACCTAGCCCACGCCCGGGAAAACGCGAAGCCCGGAAGCCTAGAGATCGGAGAGAGGTGAGGAGGGCATTGACCCCTCATCCCTCGCCAGAATCCAGATCTCGGCGCCAGTGGCCAGCACCAGATCCCGCTGTGGAACGCTGTCTTAGGTTTGACGATCATTCTCCCGTGCGAGGTGAGGTAGAAGGAGAACATAATTCTCCTCCCCCCATCGCTCCGGTAAAGAGAATGACAGCCGCTGGCCAAAATGCCAGATCCCAAACTCAGAACATTAGAATGGTGGATGTCAAGCGTCTCCCTTTTGAGCCGGGAGCAACACAATATACCACGGACACAGGTCTCAGCTGGTCCCCTCATGTTATCGGAGCAACCCAGAAACCAGACTGGGAACACCCTAGAGAGGGCCAGGATCAACTCATTGCGGACTGGTACCCGGTCACCCCAAGAGAAGCTTACGATATTGAGTCCGCGCCTACAGCGCAGGCGATCCTGAGTTTACCCCGAGTGCCCGCTCCTTGGAAGTGTGCCTATATGACCGCGGGTTATGACCTGTTGAGGGAAAGGGCTGTTGAGCGTGATCGAGCTGTAAGGAGAGTTACAGGGTTTGTACCGGGATTGGCGGATGGGACTGGCCACCCCATTCGGAATCCTAGTCCAACCTTTGGTACTCCCATGAGATCTTCGACTCCAAGGACCCGCATGGATGTGATGGAGGCTAGGAATCAACCTAGCCCGTCCGGTCCGGTGGGTTTGGAGTCTAGGTCCCATTACATGCTACGATCCGCGTCGACGGTTTTCCCTCCAGTGCCCGAGTACATAAATACTGCCATGAGCACACTTCAGCCTACAGGTTTTAGAGAGCTGGAAGCATATCTGCCCATTAAAAGTCCAAATGAAACCATTACAGATTATGTCACCAGGTGTGCAACAAAATTGCCAAAATCTATGCTCGACTCTCAGGTCGCAGCAGCCTATTTTAACATCAAACTAGACGCAGCAATTCCTGAGGGATTCACCCCATGGAGCGTCTTGAGTCTATGGGCGGCGGCACCGGGTGAGAACCGAGCAGAATTGGTAAGAAATGAAATCGTTCACAAAATAAGGAAGGAACAAATGCCACTGTCACAAGCCATGACCCTATTGGAGCAGCAGTGCCCAGGGGACATTATGACTCAGGAACAACTCCTGTTGTCCATCCCTGGTGGGTCGCACTTAGCGGCTAGCTGGAACCTCCTGGGCCCCATTGAACGGCGAAATGCTACCATAAACTATGACCGTCTTGCCCGAATTATTGCGAAGAAAAAACAAACAGAGCGCGGTGAAGCCCAAAAACCTCAGGAACAAAAAATAAAGCAGTCAAAGGCCCGTCCTGAGCAAGACAGGGAGGAAGGCGAGGTTAAAAATAAACCTAGCCGCCCCCAGGCTCGCTCACAGACGGGAAACTCCAAAGGCTCCTTCGGGGACCAAAAACACCCCAAACAGGCTCACAAGGGGAAGATGGAGGGCCAACAGAGGCCCCCGCCCCGGCCAAAAGAGAAAGCCGATCCTTACCCTTTCATAAACAAAGAGGAATACAGCCGGTTAGGACCGGAGCAGAGACAAGAGATGTACCAAAAACAACAGGAGTGGAAACAGAGAAACCAGAGCCAGCAGCAGAATTAGAACGGCCAATATTAACCCTATTAGCAAATAAAACCATTGAGCAGGACGGGGAGTTGAAGGCCATGCTCGGTGGTGAACTATATGTTGTTGTTACTGGACCTCCGACACGGAATTAGAGCACCTATCGGTCCTTGAGGAAATCTTGTTAAGACTTGCTCAATCAGGATTGAAAGTGAGCTTGAAAAAGTGCGAGATGGGACAGTATAGACTAACATTTCTTGGTTTTGATATCACCCCAGAGGGGAAGACTGTCCCTAGAGAATATTTAGATGGTATTGCTGCTAGCTCGCCCCCGGGAACTCTAGGGGAGTTAGCGTCCTTTTTAGGGAAAGGGGAAGAGGTTTCTAATCACACTCCTGGTTATGCACTCTGTTCGGCTCCCCTACATAAATGGAAAGGTTGGTTCCTCAAAAAGGGTTGTACTGAGGCTTTCTCTATGCCCACTGAAATGGTGGAAGCCTGGCACGAGTTGAGAAGGGTTGTGCTGACTGCTAAGCATAAAAAATAATAATAATAATAGAAAAAAAAAAAAAAAGAAAAAAAAACCTGCTTGTTCCTGTCAAAAGCTTATTTGGACACCGACCTCAAGTACGGCGAGGAAGAGAGGGCGTTAGCACTCCTTTTCCCCCACTCCCCGCTCTTAAGATCATGAATATGGGCATTTATCCTGAAACGGGGAAATAAGGTGGTAAGGTCCCGTTCAGGTTACATAAAGGGTTCGGCCCAGACGTCAGAAGTGTGTTCGATTCTGGAAGGAATTATGGCCTCAAACAAAACCAAATGCAAAGCCTTGATGATAGTTACAGACAGTGACTATTGTTTCAGAGGTGGAAATAAGGAGCTAGATGTATGGGATGGTCGGGGCTATATCAATGTCAAGGGTCAAGAGTTGGCTCAGGGCAATCTTTGGCGACTCATTTTTTTTTAAAATTCAGCCCAATACTGAGGATGACACATTCACTGCAAATGGCAACTGTGAGGTGGATGCGTTGGCTCAGGATCGGTCTGACAGGTTTAAGATACAGCATGTTGCGGTATTGACTCCTGCCGAGTGGCAGGAGGAAGGAGGGACCATAGCGGTTCCAGAGAGTGAGGAATGGAATCTCCTTACTCAGGTCCACACAGGACTAGGGCATGTGGGTGCCCGGCGTGTAAAAATATTTCTTGATGAGAATAATATCAGAACAAAGTCTCCCATTAAAACAGTCCCAAAAGATCAGAAAGGCTTGCGAGAGGTGCGCGGCTGCGGGAGGTTTTAAGAAAACCCGTACGGTAGACCGGGCTATTGTTTGCGAAGAAAGAGGTAAACATTTCAGTGCAGATATAGCCGGACCGTTGTGCGAGAGAACTAAGGCAGGTAACAGGTATTTTCTGGTAACGGCAGACAACAGATCTAGTTGGAGACAAGGACCGGACGTCCATAAAGGGAGTGGTTTGTATGCGACCATCGGTCGAGGATCTGGGTCCACTGCCGGGAGCAATTCCCAGGACCAGGGTGACTATAGTTGAACCTGCACGGGTCAGATCCTCGGCTTTGGCGTGGTTTGCAAAACTGCGGTCTGGGGCTCCATTTGTTTATTTATAGTTAAAATCCTGTCTCTGGTCTGCAGGTGACGAGAGAGGGATGGAGCCGGAGGTGACGGAGGTTAGCGTCCTAGAGGATGCCCTCACCCCGGTTTCGGCGTCACCTGACACTAAAAGACTGAGTTGGAAGCACAAGGTTCGAAAGAATACGGGTGCAATATTTAGTTGCATGCCGTTAGCTTTCCTGACCTGATCGTTGTTTTTGTGGTCTAAAACAAATAGACAAAAATGACCTAAAAACAGCGTGTGATTTATTCTGTGCAATTAATGCTACCGGCTTTCAACTAAATGGTTCCGATTGTGACTCAAATTGGTGGACTGTTTCCCAACTTAGATTTTGGGATAACATGGCATACAATTGGAAGACACACCGTACCATGTTAAATGAAACTCACTTGATTCAGTTGTTCTCCTACTGGGAAAAGGCACCGACACGAAATGTGACGTGTGCTCGGTTCATCACACGAAACAAGTGGATGATTCCCAGTGGGAGTGATTATGCTGACTGGACAAAGTGGACATGGATAGCAAATTGCACTTTTAGGCAGAGTAAGGGGATCTGGGTTACGGGGGAAATGGACCTAGTGAGTCGAGAGTCTGAGTGGAAAAATTATACAGCCGCACAAGACTTGACGACCTTTGAGTTCTATCCCCGAAATCCAGACGGACACCGTTTGCAATTAGTACATTTTTTATTTGGTGCCAATGTAAATTTTGATCCGGAACCGGTAGAGAAAATGCAGGTGCCCGAGAGGCTCCACCATAAAATAATGGCAGGAGAAATGACGTAAAATTCGTGTTCTGTGGACCCAGGTGAATGTCACCGGCCTTATACCACTGATAAATGGTTTAACTGGACGTTGTTCAAAACCTCTATTGATTATCATCTGTCCAGTTACCCACCTGGGTTGCCATGGTTGAAAATGTTAAATTTGCCCTTGATTTGAATAGGCCTGTTTATACTGCTGGGTCTCTTACAAACAGCAGGTTTACTGGGGACATTGTTAAAAGGGTTGCAACACATATTCAGGGGTTTAGGGAAGTTGCTATGTTGCACTCTCCGAGAGTAAGAAGAAAAAAAATAAAGAAGTAACTAAAGAGGGCGAGTTTGCCTGTGAGGTGTGATGCTGTACCATATGTATATATATATATACATGGGGCAGCATCATTAAGAGACACTTCAAGCAAATTACTGCACTTGGTGGTGACTGATAGAAGAATCATAGGCGACCATGAACGGTGACCACTCAACCACATTTGACTATGACACAGCTGCGATGACCCAAGACACGGGGAATGCGCTGGTGAGTGTGGTTTCCTGTTCAAAGAGAGCTTTCGAGTGCTATTCTGGTAGACTCATTGTGTGGCACGGTAACTATTGCCTGTGCCCTGATGAGTTAATCATTATGGCCTTAATACTGTTTACAGTAGTTCTGCCTAAGAAACGATGCGATCGTGTACACTTTGGGCTATTGCTATTTCTGGGGTGTTGTTTGACAATCCTCAGAATGATAATGTGTGAACGATCGCTCGGTCTGGGGCTTATTTGGGTTGGTATGGGAAGTCTAGACACCCATCTTAAATGGTGGACACCAACTTTGTATGTCATAGCCCTGTGCATGCTGGTGGGACAAATGGTGCATGTATATTTCCATTGTGTTGCCTGGCTGCTGGCTATGATGGTGGGCGAGGCCCTGCTTATGGATGCACTACTGGCTTACCTAGCCGTGCTGGTGTTATCTCTAAGACCGGGGCCTCGTAAGAGGGAAATGGTGCGGGCCACTGTCGTATATTGGTTAATAACAGCACTAATGATAGTACTCAAGATTCTGAGCCTTTTTGATCTGATTTCTGCTCTTATCCCCCTGCTAACAGAGGGCTTAGTTTTAGCCTTTTTAAAAGGGAGGCAGACCAGAGTCGGAAAGGTGATCATGTGCAGCCATGACAGGATTGTGGCCCGTGACCAAGCTCATGGATAATAAAAATTAAAAGAATTATGATATACATATAAACTATATATGTATCAAATAAAAAAATAATAAAAAAAAAAACATTATACGGTAATAGAATAAAATAGATTATCATTTGTTTCCTGTTACAGGGTCCAGCAGTTCGGGAGTTAACTCTTTTGACTCCGGACTCAGACTCAGTCATTTGGGTCATGTCAAGTCCAAACCCAAGTCCAAACCCAAGTCCAAACCCAAGTCCAAACCCAAGTCCTAACCCAAGTCCTAACCCAAGTCCTAACCCGAATCCTGGCCAACATTCAATTGAGGAAGATATTGTAAGCAGGAGGACCCCAATTCCGGTCCCGGCTGAAACCATGATTTTATATACCCCTGATGGGGGTTCCCTTTCCGAAAGTCAGTTGAAAGAGGGCCCGCGGGTATGACTGAAAGCAGCTTGGGGGAGTGTAGGTGAAATTCCCCCAGGGTCTGTGATGTTCCATCCCAAGGGTCATGAGGTGAATGGATAGCGGGCTCAACCTTGTGGGCACAACATTCATACGAACCCCGCTTTCGGGACGATGGTGAGTGGGACATGCCACAGGGAGCTGCACCTGTCACTGTCGTGATTTATGACCATCCAGAAGGGTCCTGGTGCATGCTGTGGCGTACTCCCCAGGATCAGGAAGCTGAGATGATGTGCTTGGTGGCCCTGACTCCTCGCCTGGAAACCCAGTTCCATGTGAGGAAGCTTTGTGGAGTTACCTTCCTGGGGCATCCGGAGGGGCCTGACTACAACGTGGAGAGGTCCAGGGACGGGGCCGAGGTTCTGCCAAGGCCAAGAGAGGGTGTCATGGTTGGGCTAAGATATGGCCTTGTCATTCCGCGGCCTTTGTTGACCCCGCGGCAGCTGGGTGACCTTGCCAAGCAACGCGCTCTTCTGAAGAAGAGGAACAAGCGCGGGGGGCGTCAACGTAGGCGTTGGAACGCCAATCAACTCACTGTTGCTGTGGACACTAACTCTGCTCCTTGATGCCAGCCGTCACACCACGGCCTCAACTTCCTCTTTCTCAATGACTTGCTAAAAACTGTACTTTTCGCTCACATGACCTAAATGGCCATGGCAACAGCTGAAATGTTTTAACTGGTAGAAGGAAAAACCATATTAGGTTTTTCCTATTGAAATAATCTAACCAGCACCATATAAGGTTTAGCTACTGAAATGATCTAACCCGGAGGGAGGCGATCCCATATTTGGTGTGTCGGATGGAGCCAAAATTGTATAAATACTGCTGTATATCTCTGTTCTGGGGGGTTGGGTAGAGAAGCTTGTGTGAGGTGTCACTTGTTTGTGCCTTTTACTGGGCGACGGACATAGCCTTGCGCGGAACTTCTCCCATTTGTAGCTCTCTCTGATTAGTTCCTTTTGGCGGCCACACTGCAACGAGGTTGCGGGGAGCGATAGTGAATTCTGCTGTATTCGACTGGGACCTTGGCATTGCCCATAATCTGGTTGAATAAACAGAGAATTTTGTCAGCTCCTAGCATTACCGATTGCTTGGACGCCTAATCTTAGGTAGCCTTTAGTTCGCAGGAATTGAGGAATATTATCCCGATTTAACATTCAAACAAGAATTCATGGCATTGCCCGTATCTTGGTTGAATTAAGTTGAATTTGGGGATATTTTTCTGCCTGTGCCAGGCACCTTAGATTTAGGAAATGAGGAGATAGAGCTTAGGGGTCTGTTGTCTGTCTTATCAGAAATTCTGCCTTTTCATACATATATTTGTATTTTTGCTAAAAGCCTGTATTAGCTTGAGTGTTAAATAAAAACCCTTTTCTATGAGAGAAGTTTTAAGAGGATTTCTTCATACGAGCCGTTTGATCTTATCAGCGGACACTTGGGTGAGTGACAAAATATGCAACAGAGGTTACTATAAATAGAAATAGGCATTTTAGAGTGTGTTCTCAGTGCAGAGAGGTTAATAGTTTCACAGCTACATTTGGTCTGAAGACTTCTCGGCGCGGGGCACGCGCTATCTGGGGTGCAACGGCACTGCTACACTTATTAGGTTTAAATTCATAGGGTTTATAGGTTTTGCTGAAACTATCGAGGGTAGTAGAAATTAGGAGTGTTTTAATTTCTTCTATTTTCGTCAGGCCATTACAGTAGTCGCGGTCGTGGTCCCAAAGTCTGCATATAGTTTGGGTGTGAACAATACATCCCCGGATATGGACTAGTCACTACAAATGATATTAATATTAACTACAAATAATAATATGAATTATAATAACAATATTAAATCACAGGTAGATTAGTACGTACATATACATTCTTTTGTCAATTTCCCCCCCCCCGATTATATATTGTACTGGGGGGGAAATATTTGGCAACTCTCTGACTCCAGGTCCTAAATAGTCAAATCAGTGTTAAGTGAACTAATGTTGAATTTGTGTCTGTCAGGAGAACATCAGAGTCTACCAGATGTCAGGCTTATGTTGGTTGGTGGAGAGCAGTATGAGAGGAGCAAAGCGGTAAATCACATACTGCAGAAGATTGTGTTTACAGAAACTTTATGCAAGGTGAGTAATATTATAATGAATGTTGTTATAAAATATCTATGATTGTGTTTTAAAGCGTATATAAATTTGTGAATATGAATTGCCTCAAATTAAAGAGATCAAATATTTTTTTTTATGATGATAATGTTATCTGCTGTCATGGATGTTGCATTGCACAGCCATGGCATTGCAATGCATTAGATAAGATAAGAACGCTTTGCCATTCCATTTACTGTACACTGTCTTCAGTATTCTGGTAGACACTTAACAGTTAAAAACACAGGTGAAAAAATAAAATGCATTCCCAGTGTTCATGGGTTATGGGGTGTAATAGTTAGAAAGACAACAGCAGAGGACATAAATGACCTCTTGTACCATTGTTCCTCACTACTGAGACATTGAATATCCTGCCTTATGGCATCAGATAGAATGATGTGTAAACATGAAAATAATATCAGATGACTTCCAGTGTTGGTTTTCATTACATCACCTCCTCGCTGGTAAGCTTAACAATTGTATTCCCTTGGCTTATATATCTTTTACAATTCCAAAGCAAAAACGAATAACCATGGAATCAAGTGACTTTAGAAACAAAACAGTCAGTTTTCTTGTACTACTTGGTTAATGGTGATCCAGGAAGCAGTGATTGTGCAACACAGTGTAGGGTATCAAGAAGACTCACCTCAAAACCAACTCACCTCAGAGGTAGGAATACTCACCCCGGAAGACTCACCTCAGAGGTAGGAATACTCACCCCCAAGATTTTCGGGGGGTAGGAACACTCACCCCATGACCTGAGAAAACTCACCTCGGAAGACTCACCTCAGAGGTAGGAATACTCACCCCAATGTTTAAAAAAATGTAGATCTACCGGCTTGTGAGCTTTCCATTTTCACAGAATGCTTTCATAATGTGAGCTTTCCATTTTCACAGAATGCTTTCATAATGATGTTTAATCCATATCTGGATTAATCCATATCTGGATTAAATTCTTTCTTTGAAGGTATAGAATTAATAAAGTGCTTTAAATAGTGCTTTAAATACAAGGTAGATTTCATCAGAAAAGGTAAAAAGGTAGATCTACCGGCTTGTGAGCTTTCCATTTTCACAGAATGCTTTCATAATGTGAGCTTTCCATTTTCACAGAATGAATGAAAGGTAGATTTCATCAGAAAAGTGAACAAGGAATGCAAATAGCAAATAGCATGGTCATTTGCTATGTGTCTCCAGCTCCACACCTTGCCCCATCCACCTATTAGATATCAAACAATGAATCATTAAGTGGAATGGGATATTAGTGTTAAGTGGTCAACCCCCCTCCTCCCCTTCACTCCTGTGCCCCCATCAAACAAACAAACAAACAAACAAAGGTAGGAACCCAGAGAAATGAACATTCCAATGTCAATGTATGTTGTTAAATTACATTTAGCTAATTAAAGTGCTTTAAATACAAGGTAGATTTCATCAGAAAAGTGAACATTCCAATGTGTATAATGCAAACAAATACTTACTTAACAAAGAAAAATGAAGAAAAACTCCAGTGAAGGTAAAACACAGGTATAATGTTTTGTTTTCTGTGTGAACACATTTGTGAGAAAAGCTTTTGGTAAGCATTATTGAACTTTAGTTACTTTAGTTAGTTAGTTACTATTAGATATACATTTCACTATTGTAAGCATTATTGAACTTTAGTTACTATTAGATATACATTTCACTATAGTAAGCATTATTGAACTTTAGTTACTATTAGATATACATTTCACTATTGTAAAACATGCATTAAACACTTTTCCCTATTTTTACCTAGGATATTTAGTTACCTACTACTTTGCTGGTATAAATGATAACAGCATAGAACATTGCATTGCACACATGCATTGTTTGAGAACTTTAGTTTTTAGAAATATTACTTTTGGTACATTTTGATGCCTTACTCTTTGTGTGTGTGTGTGTGTGTGTGTGTGTGTGTGTGTGTGTGTGTGTGTGTGTGTGTGTGTGTGTGTGTGTGTGTGTGTGTGTGTGTGTGTGTGTGTGTGTGTGTGTGTGTGTGTGTGTGTGTGTATTTTAAACACAAATATATCATTGAACAACATAATTTGGTAATTCTATACCTTCAAAGACAGCATTTAATCCAGTATGGATTAAACGTGTCTCATTATGAAAGCATTCTGTGAAAAAGGAAAGCTCACAAGCCGGTAGATCTGCCTTTTTTAAACATACAGACTTGGTGTAGAGGGGAAAGGTTAAACCCACCCACAAAACAAAAACTCACTGTACATTACACCATTGAGTTTTTCTGGGTGAGTTTTCCTACCCCCGGGGTGAGTGTTCCGAGGTGAGTTTTCTCAGGTCCTGAGGTGAGTTTACCCACCCCCCGGGGTGACTGTTCCTACCCCCGAGGTGAGTATTCCTTTTTCAGTTGAGGTGAGTTTGTCTTGAGGTGAGTCTTCTTGTATTCCAGTGTAGCCTGCAGGCAGTTCAGCTCAGAGTTCCATGGAGACAAAGCAAGGAATCTCCCACATGGCATTGCCAATTCCAGGTTGGAGATTACAATGAATCCCTGTATTTTACTATTCCGGACATTTATTATCTTTTAAAAGGTTTTAAACACCTTCACATATATTTACAGTAGGTTGTTAAATTATTCTTCCATATAATAGTCATAACGCCAGAAGGAAATGTTTGGATCGGGGCGGTGCACCTGATCTGCTACTGGGACGTAAGTCGGGGCTTGATCAACCCTGGCTGGGTCACCTGGGCGAGGGTGTATGTTGTATGTTGCGAGACCCGAAACACCCTATGACCCCAGGCTACAACACTGATGATACATCCCTGTTGCATCCATGTGATGTTTTTCTTTATTATAAATCACTGTTTTATTTATTTACAAAGTGATGGAGAATAATACATTCAGAGACTTCTGTCTAAACCTCTGCCAAGGTTCCGACAGAACTCTTCGTTTAAGAAAGAATAAAATGAAGGTTTTTATCATTATGACCAACATACATTAATCTTCATATTCCAGGAGTTTAAAACCCAGACTAAACTGACACAATGTGTCAGTCAACAGAGTCAAGTTGCTGAAAGAAATGTGAGCGTGGTGATCTGTCCAGACTGGTCAACTACACGTCCATCACAGAAGATCAAAGACATCCTTCAACACGGTGTGACTCTGTGTTTTCCTGGACCCCATGCTGTCCTGCTGAATGTTTCTGTCATGTCCAGTTTCTCTGAATCTGACAGGAGATCAGTGGAAGAAAACATGAAGCTGCTGGGGGACAGAGTCTGGAGACACACTCTAGTTCTGTTCACACAGGGTTGGTGGCTGGGAGGGAGACATGTTGAGGAATACATTGAGTCTGAAGGAGAACATCTGAAGTGGCTCCTGGAGAAATGTGGCTACAGCTTCCATGTACTGCAGTTCTCTGACTTAGATGTTTCAGAAGTAACAAAGCTGATGGAGAAAATAGAAGACATGGTGACAAGGAACAGAGGACACTTTGGACCTTTAGTCTCAAGAGAAGACAGGTCTGTCAGAGACACAGGGCACTTCAGGGTGGGACATGAGACAAGACAGAAGACACTGTTTGAAAGACTAATAGGAAAGCAGACATTGACTGCTGAAGAATGGAAGAAGGCAGTGGAGGCATGGAGGAGGAGAGAGGAGGAATGGAGGAAGGAAGAGGAGAAGAGAGAGGAGGAAGGGAGGAGGAGAGAGGAGGAATGGAGGAGGAGAGAGGAGGAGATGATAGACACGATGTTGAAGTTTATGGTGACAGAGCCAGAAAAACCAACCCTGCCAGCTGCCTGGAGACAGCAGCACAGCATGGATTTTAACCCTCCAAGTTGTGAGTATCAGTGTAATTGATCTGCTAACAGAATTCAATGTGATCGTTCTTACAGTGACCTTTATAAATGTAACATTTCTTCATCAGATAAACTTTGCACTGTGGACAATAACACTTCAAAAGAGTGACCTAAACTTTTATAAATACCCCTCTTTCAGTAATAGCGCATATTAACTTAAAATGAACTCCTTGTGCAATTAAACTAACAGTATGTAGTATCATTGTTATTATCACTATTCTTGTTATTGATCATGATAATAATAATGATCAGTTGCAGTTCTTTCTTCTTGTTTTATTATCATTGTAAATGTCTGTTGTTTTCTGCTCCAGTGAGTGGTGGAGCACCATCTGAAACAGGCAGCTGGACACCTACCAGCAAGGTTAATTATTGGCTGTCGAAGGAACATCCTGGACCAATAGCGCGTTCTTCGTTGAGGACACAAATGTCTTCAGGGTATGACACCATGAGTGAAGCTCCGAGCCAGGCAGATACTGATGTGATTAGTGTGAGAGACGATGAATATTTGTCATGAAACTGAAACTGTAGTTTGACATCACACACACACATTCATACACCGATGGCAGAGGAAACCATGCAAGGCACCAACCTGCTCATCGAGAGCAATTGGGGTTCAACGTCTTGCTCAAGGACACTTCGACACTAACTCTGGGGGAGCGCCCCAGCCCGGGATCGAACTGGGAACCTTGCGGTTTCCAGTTCACTCTACTCGGCCACTGTACCCCTGAGCCACTGTCTGTGGTTTCTGACGTGTAGTTGTTTTTATTAGTTAGGCTAGGTATGGTATTCTTAACTATTTTCCTTTATTCATCTGCTATGTTTATTTTTTCATTCATTGTTTTTTATTTATTTTTATTTTTTTTAGATTGTGCCTTACAGCTGTCCTGGTTAATCTTGGGGATTGAGGGTGGGGGGAGGGTGGGACAGGGGAACGAGTTTTTTTTTTTATCCCTGTGATGAAATCAATATTTGGTGTAATTGATACTTTAGACCTGTCTGACCAAAATGTATCCCATATGTCATTGGTTGAATTCAGACCATTTGTGAAGATTGTTTTTTAATTTTGTATTTGTTTCGTCTGAATGTATGTGAACTCTGTGTACTCGCCCCTGGGTTTCTGTTAAAATCTGAATACAAAGATTTTGAAAATATTTTTGCTCAAAATGTATAGTGATTCATTATTTACTGAATTATTATCTTCATGAATGTAATTTCATCATACAGGATCATTGTAAGAACACAGTAATATTGAATGTACACCGCTCATTTCTTTACTAGAATTACTCATCATTTTAGGGAAAACTGAATATTACAATGTATTAGTAAACAGTGTATTTCTATGTACTGCATTGTTGTGTTGAAATTGTTTATATGTAGGCTATTGATGAATAAACAATCACATATTAGAGACAAATCTGCGTGAAAATATTAATTTGTTTTATATTATACTCATTAAAAAGCTTTGATAACTTTAAGCCTCATATTTTGCCGTTTTAGGTTTCTGACGTGTAGTTGTTTTTATTAGTTAGGCTAGGTATGGTATTCTTAACTATTTAGGCAGTTATTTGTTTTCTTCTGTATTTTGTTATGTTTGTATTGTGTTTTTATGTGGGGACTACGGATGGAAATTAGCAGCTAAATATGTCATGTTTACATGACATCATGATTAGCTGATTAATTTCACCTTCATGTATGGATCGTTCATTAATGTGCATTGTCCCGTCTAAATAAAGTAAAAAAGAAAAGAAGAAAAATGTTAATATCAGTGTAATACTTTTCTGAAAACCGATGAAAATATTTGTGTAATATTAACTCAGATGGCATGTCCTTCCGAGTCATCCGAGTCACACATTTTAACATATAATTTACTCTACACAATGTCAACTTCTACTCTAGCCTGAGTCGCCACCACTCCACTTCCAGTCCTGTTCATGTCTGGTTTTCACAAGTCTCCTGTACTCTTGGCACAGGTTCCTCCTGTGGCCAGATGGACTCCCTAAACCTTTCACTCTCATACCCATGGACATTACTGACTGCCACATTAAAACCATACCCATGGACATTACTGACTGCCACATTAAAACCATAACTATTAGATCCTCTACTTCACATAGTACATGGGTCTCAAGAGTTACAGTATACGGATCAACTGCCTGAGTCCAAAGTCCTGGAGTCTCAAGCTGACTCTGACATGGGTCTTGGGTTCATTCACATCCATTTGTATAGTCTGATATCTAGATTATATTCTCTAGACACGAATGCTGGTATCTTCTTATTTTCTGAAAGCTGGCTATCCTGCAAGTGAATGATGCATATTGCACCTGCATAATGTTTTTAGGGCTGATAACAGTGGACTTAAGCCCCAAGTCTTTTGAATACTTTAATACTAATACTGCATTAAGTGTTAGGCTAGGCCGGGTATACTGCCAACTGTGGAAGTTTGCTACTTATTGGGGATATTTATTGTGAAATCTAAATTACAAATTAAGACAAATTTGACTTATTGTTTAATATTATGGGGGGAAAACATGATTACATGTAGTAGAGAATTCAAGTTGAATTTGAGCCCTGCTTTTTACATTTGGGCCCAGGTCTTTCTCAGATTTAGGCCGTTATGTTAAGTTTCTGTATTATTTCATTATATAAACTGACCAGCAGGGGGAGTCAGCACATCCCACACAGTATTTTATTAAATTCACTTCTTCCCAGCAGAAACCATATTGCCCTTTCTACCTCACTAAAAGCCTTTATAGCTGGGCAATTGTAACAATGGGAAATTGTAACAACAAGATAGAACTACGAAACCATTAAGCACATGGTCTGTGATGACCCAATTTCTGCCTGCCTCTCATTCTTATTTTTTGAGGCATCAAAGAAAAATGTTTTCAACTACAATATTTTCCTCATTCTGTCTTAACCTTTAAAATCTTAAAATTTGTCTAGTTTTGATGACCGTTCTGCTAACATTTGATATCTCTAATGTCTGCTTTATTCGTTTTTAGTCAGCAGGGTAGCTGGTTTTATGGGTGGTACGGTTGGGGGCAATTGTCAGCAACTTGTCAACAACTTCAAAATGGTGTCCAGCCTATTTACAACATAAACAAATATGTGTTATTTATTTATTTATTTATTATAGTTTTGCAAGGTACACATGCCTACTCAGAGCGGTCCCGGCTGGTTCTGGAGAACTGCTGTCCTGATGGACTTAAAATTCGACACTGCACTTCCTTGGGTCAACAGTCAACAGTAATACACCCACCAAGTATGAGGAGTCGCTTGGGCTGGAGATATGCAAAGACAGACAGACAGACAGAGAGAGATGTGTGGAATTTATAGATACATTTGTATAATTATTTGATTCATTATAATCTTTTAATTACATTGAAATTAAATGTTCAATGATATTATTTCAACTATATCTATATTTTGGTTTTGGTACATTTTGGTTTCCTCTACAGAAACAGGTCTTGTTTTTTGCTAGCCAGTAGGTAGTACTATTGTTCAATCTGTAATAATGTCTGTGTTTGACTATGGTGATGTGCTGTACATGCATGCTTCAATCTCCACACTGAAGCCTCTTGAAGCAGTCTACCACAGTGCCCTATGTCTTATTACTGGTGATGATTATCTCACCCATCACTGTATTTTATGATAAATTGGCCATCTCTCACAGTTCGTAGAGAGCAACATTGTATTTTATTTATTTATAAGGCCTTGTGTGGTAAGCTTCCTTTGTACCTATCCTCGCTTTTAGAACCAAAGGTTACTGAACATTCAGCAAGTTCATAAACACAAATTAGATATACCAGTCCACGTAAGAGCAGAGAACAAGGAAAGACTGCTTTCATATATTATGCTCCACACAAATGGAACAAACTTCAGGACTCTCTGAAACTGGTGCGATTGGTCTCAATAGAGACATATTAGGGTGCTTCTTGAGGACACACTACACATACACTTAGTGACTGCACCTGTTTCATGTAACACTATGTTTATTTGCATCTGTGAATGTGATTCAAATGTTTGTTATTGTCTTTCATTATGTATGTGTGTTATTATGCTGTTATCAGGGCGTCCTTGGAAAAGAGAGCTTGCTCTCAATGGACTTCCCTGAATAAATAAAGGAAAAGGAGAGAAAGAAAGAAAGCTAATTTGGAGGTGCACTGTATTGAGTAGAGGTGTAACGATATAGTAACTGCATCGAATCGAATTTTCAACGATCTACTATATCGATATGCAAACAGCAAAATATCGTATCGTTTGAGTTTGTATCGTATCGAATGGTTTTGCAATGCAAATAATCGTATCGAATCGTTTTGCAATGCAAATAATCAATTGTATCAATACTAAGTACTTTTAAGAAGAAAAAACAGAAAGAGGGGTTTATATCCAGTCCAGGTATTTATTTTCCACACCATTTTTGGGTAAATAAATAGTTACTATATACATTTTAAATCATTGAATCAAATCATATCGTTCTAAATTAACCTGTCCTGTATCTTTCATGTATCGTATCGACTAATTCACTGAATCAAAATGTATCGTATCGTTCTTAACCTGTATCGTTCATGTATCGTATCGACAACCAAGTATCGTGATACGTATCGAATCGTTGTTAAAACATATCATTACACCCCTAGTATTGAGTGATTTCAATTTGGTCATGATTGGATCGGATGTTGTGTTCATGATGTAAGGCAATTTTGAAAAGGAATAAGCCCAATTTGTGAAGATCTTCGACTCCCTGTCAGAATGACATCAGGTGGTGTGGATGGGAACAACCCCCCAACCCCCCGCCCCCCGACCCTCAGCACGGGAGCCCCACAGGGATTTGATCTGAGCCCAGAGTATCCAGAACGCTCACCCCCAGCGGTTCTTGTATTCTTGTATTTGTTTTACTGAGGATAATGTTAGGAATAAGTTTAGGGTTAGGCATTGTTTTGGGATAAGGTTAGGTTTAGGCATAATTTTACTGAGGTTACGTTTAGGAATAAGATTAGGTTTAGGCATGGTTTTACTGAAGTTACGTTTAGGAATAAGGTTAGGTTTAGACATAGTTTTACTGAGGTTAAGTTTAGGAATAAGGCTAGGTTTAGGCATAGTTTTACTGAGGTTACGTTTTGGAATATCTGATTTGACCCGGGGCGAGCACGTTTAACACACCTTACAATCATGCATGTGCATGGTTGAACAATTGCATACAGTACACCTACAAAACACAATCAGTGAGAATTTGAGTACAATCATTTTTGGGGGAATATCAGCATGAGTCGTTAATGTTTGTGTATAGGCTACTTTATGTATGCCTACTATCAGAACATCACCTGCTTTGCGAGTAAATAATAGTGCTGGTCATGATATTTACCATCAGTGTTTATTGTGTAAATCTGGCTTTCCTATGAGTCAGTGCTGAGCCACTCTCAACCTATATTTTGTGTATTTTGTCTTATATCATTGTCATTCCTCTCCTAGACAAATATTGTATGTTCGTAAATGTATGCAACTTACTTTTAAAGGGTCTACACCATGAATTAAAAAAAATATATATATATATTTAATATCATATTGTTTATGTCCCTCAAACGTTTTTCAAAAGGTTTGAGCCTAAATCAAGCCTCAGATATACTCATTCCAACTAACTTCTCTCTGGCTTATAAAGCACTTTCACCTGCAATACCACATTGTCCTGTTTGGCACGGGGCGCTATTGAGACAGTTTGTATGCATGTTATCTCCTGGTTCTGTGTGGAAAAAGTAAAAAAAAAAATAATAATAATAATAATAATAATAAGAAAAAAAAAATTTAAAGATTTTTTTTTTTTTTTTGGTTGGAACTGAAAAACGGGAGGAATTGTTCCCTGACGTGACGTAGGCAGGGGGAACAAATCTGACGGACTGTTTTCAGACCAATTTACATAAAAACCACAGATAGCCTATGAAAGCCTGCATGCTCGAAGTCGGGTATTTTTTGGAACAGAAGAGAGGTGGGGGAGACCAAAAACACACAAAAATGAAGAAAAATTAAAAATTCATGGTGTAGACCCTTTAAGGACCATAATCACAGCCCCCCACCACTACCCGTGTCATGCCCACAGCAGCCGCCCCCGTATTGTCACATTGTATACCTGGAAGTCATGTGAAGTGTGACTCAGTGTGTGCATTATATACATGCATCAAATACACTTGCTGTTAGACTTCTGTGGTGGCGTCGTAGATCCCTACACAGCTGTAATAATAGAAGAGTACTGATTTCTCAAGCACAATGTAGCCTGGGTCACTTATAGATTTGTTGTCAGTCTCTCATGACGTCATCACAAGGCAAAGCAATCAATTTGGCCAATCACACGTTGCCCCACCTCTTAAGAGGTGGTCTACAGTACATGCGTAAACTGTTTCCACTCAAGAGACAATCATGACGATGATGGCAGCACCAAAGATCATCCTGCATCTAATGTGTCTACTTCTATGGGGAAAAGGTAAAATGCCATAATTATTTTTTACATACAATCAAAACAATCATCCATCCTTAAATGTTATTATATATTTGTATTTATATGCTGTATGCCTCTTTCCAGTTCAATTTGCTCAGCTGTCAGTGCTAGAACAGCAGAAGGGTTTCATAATTGCCGATGCTGGAGAAACCGTGACTTTGAACTGCTTCAATCAAGGCAACTTCAAGAACTTCTACTGGTACAAGCGCAATCTTGGAGATAAACCTGAGCTGTTAGCGTCCCGGATCAGATACAAAGGGAATACTACCTTTTCCGAAAGATTTAAGAACGATCCTCGTTTTTCTGTGGTCACAGGAGAAGAGATAAATCATCTCAAGATAGTGGATGTGCAAATGTCAGACTCTGCAATGTATTACTGTGGGATGGGGCGCTATTATGAATTTGAGTTCAAAGAAACAATCATGCTCCATGTCAAAGGTTCCTCGTCCGGCTTCCAAGTTATTGTCCAGCAGTCTCCAGAGAAGCCAGTCCATTCAGGAGAGTCTGTGACTATGACCTGTACCGTCCACACTGCTGGTACTGACTATGCTGAGGTCTCATGTGGGGAGATACTGTCTGGAAATGTGACTACGGACACAACTCGATCCCAGCACTATGGTATTTCATCTACATTAATATGGTCTTATGATAAAGTAATTCCGGGATACTTTTCCAAGTACCCCGGGATTAGTGAGAAGGCAGCTTTACAAATCAAATCAAGAGAAGTAAAACAACATTTTTTTCCTTGTGCTAAATCTCTACAGACAGGACAATGCTTCCCTTGGTGTGTTGCCTGGGTGTGGCACTAGTCATTTCCATCATCCTGATAATTCTCTTGACTTCCATCAACTACACGTTGAAACGGGGAACATATGGTCATAGTGGTGAGTTCCAAAACATTTTGATTTTGGGTGGTATTGTAACACTGGTCCTGTAGTACAGTAGACAGGAAAGGTTCATAACATGATTTATATATAGTATTATTATTTCCATTACTATTATTATTATTATTATTATTATTATTATTATTATTATTATTATTATTATTACCCTTATTATTAAAGGAGCACTATGTAACTTTCCTCTTATACCCCGGATTTTAACCCGGTTTCCTACGCAAGTGCTGACATTTTTACCATTGAGCTAATAGAGCCGGCCTGCTTGCTCAGGGGATAAATTTACTCTTGACCATCAGGTCCAAATTTGTGTCAGACCTTAGGTGAGACATGACCTTTGACATGATCTATGTCTCAACAGGGAGACGGGAGATGTATAAGTTATATTGTATAAACATACTCTACCATACAGCTGGGACAAAATTACATTTTATTCATTAAAACAAAGTTACATAGTGAGGTTTTAATTAATTAATTAATTATATACTTGGGTTTATAGGACATTCCCTTGGTTCCTCCAGGCCTCCTACAAACACGTTGGTAGGTTTTATGTATTTATTTGACCTAATTTTCTTTCTAAAGTTTCTCCATGGCCACAAAGTCCACTCCAAGATCTTGTTCCATTGATCATGATCTTTTTATTTATATTATTTTATTCAGGACCAGAGTGAGGACAACCTCCATTATGCTGCTGTGAGTCTCAGCAAGAAGGGACGGCCAAGACCACAGAGGAACAACATGGAGAATGACACTGTGTATACTGGAGTTAAGCAACAGAACTGATATATGTAAGCTACTATCCACAGCTATCTATCTACCATTCTCTGCGATCTACTTTGTGTGCTAAGCATCAATACACTTATGACTGAGTTCTCAAACAGTACAATTTATTATTCTGTAGCTTCACCTTGTGGTAAGAAAATGCCTTGATTTGTAAGTTTAAAATTATGCATTGAATAGCAATGAATAAATGCTTTAACAAAACTTTTTTAGTTTATTTTTTCTAATGTATTTATTTCTTAATTTATTTTGTAGAGGTTCTACAGAGGTTTTCCCATGTGTATGCTAAATTTGGGGGGTACCAGATCGTAGCTCCCTCTGGTGTTGTGGCTGTGGGTATCACTAACAGAAGTAGTTCGACAGGTATGAGGGTATTGAGGGCACTGCCCCTCTGACTATCTTAAATACCAATCCCATGGATATTTGCTTAACCCTGTCTTCTACCCTGAGCCATCCCAAACTATCAAAGTGAGTTGGTAAAAGGTGGGTTATGGGCTTGAGACCGAGTAGTAGCCGTATCAGTTAGTTTTGGGAGGTCTGAATTTGAGTTTTTAGTGACATTGAGGTGTTGGGGAACCAAGCATAATCAAAATGACATTGAAAGAGGGCTCCAGCTAGTCTTTAGTGCACTCTTGTTGACAAAAGAGGAGCTGCCTCTTCTTTAATTGACTTTTGTTATCACAATTTATTTTCTAAATTTAGAGTAGCCAATAATGTTTTACCCCCTTTTTCTCCCCAATTTAGTCGTTGTGCCAATTGATTCCTCCCCACACACATTTCTGTGTTTTTCTGTGTATCCTACTGACTCACTGACAGTGAGGAGCCCCCACCGGGCAGACGTAGAGCTTTCGTCCTACTCCTCCCGCCCAACACTCCCCGCAGGTGCCGCCCCAGCCCATAGGATTACATGGGCCAATTGTGTTCGCATAGCCACAACCTCCGTGGTGGTAGGCAGGGACTTTACCGCTGCTCAGCCTTGCATGACAAAAGGGGGCATAGGAGCAAAGTCACAAACTGTGAATGCTTAATATAGCAAATTGTTGAATTTGAAAAAAAGCAGTTTGATACTCATTATCACATGGCTCCAGAGAACATGTTGTCAAGTTTGTGGGGGGGAGGGCTCACATGGAGGAGTTAGATATGCTTAGATTGCTATGGATTTTTTTGCACATTATAAAGTGCAATTACAAAATACGGATTAGATGTTTGTTATTACAAATTTAAATATAAAAGTAAAAAATGTGTGGTTTTATCCAGAGTGACTTACAAAGTATGACTGGCCACGCATGGATGTGTACGCATTTTGATGCAGTTTATACCTTTCAACCAAGTCTCATCTGACAGCTTCTGTTCTCACTTCTGTGTGGTCACAGTTTAGTTTCCGTTGATGGAAACTAAAGTGAAGCGAGAACAGGAAGACTGGTCTGCAGCCACAGGGGCACAGCATCCTACTGCATAGCAGAGATAAAATGTATTTAACATGAAATGTAATTTTCACATTACTGAGGTTATTTATCATTGTAAGGGTGCGTTCGGGAATTGTGCGCCGGAGCACACTCGCCTATTAGTTTGTATTGGCCAGTGCGCTCAGTGCTGTATTTTCGAACGCACCCTAAATGTGGTACTTTGAAGCTTCCATGACTATGTAGCCTTTGTTCTCAATGTAGAAATGATTAATCATATTGACTTTTAAAAAAAAGAAAGAAAGAAACACACACATATAGCTTTGTACTATATTGTACAAGCTTTATTTTAGACGTGTATCCCCTCACACAAGAGGCCTCATCAGGTCCTATTGATCTTTGTTCATCTTTACTGTGCTTTGGATCTGTCACTGCAGCAGTTTGTGGTTTCTAGCAGGAAGCAGAGTATCACAATCATGTGTGCCATGACTCACAACCTGCTTAAACCACTGAAGACCTGGAGCTTCCAAAAACTGCTCTCTGTATTATAACACACCACAATACATGTTGTTCCACGTCCAATTTAAATTCCACTATGAGACCATAGACTGACTTTGATATTATCATAGATTATAGTTGTGGATTATATCATTGGAAAGAGTTTAATATCCACTAACAAACTGTACTGTTTAAGGTGAAACAAAACATTAATTTGAAGTTAAAGTGGATTTTACCGATTAAATGTCTTACTGTAAGGCATCAGAGAACCATTGTGACTTTAGGCCATCCTCCCACTGTCATTTAACTCTACACAGGAAGGAATTGATGGTAAGTATTTCCACATCTGTGTCAAGCCTCTAACCTCTAACCACAATGAATGTACTGTATACATAGAGACCACCCACATGGAAATCAGTAAAGTCACATGACAGTACCATAGTTGTGCTCTGTACAGATATATGTAGCATTCATAGTGCTTTTTATGTAGTGACATAAGAAAAATGAAATAACTAGAATTGTTGCCCTCGACGCAATACATACAGTATATAGTACCTATCACAAACACTGGATGGTTATTATATAAAATTGTTATTGAATATGAAAAAGCTGTTTGTTAAGACATGGCTCACATGGCTCCAGAGATCATGTGTGTGTTTAGTAAATTTACCCTGTCTCTTACTCATATTTTGGCTCAATCAAAAATACAGCTAAATAAGAAGAATATTTACTTTAATACTCACAGGCTAAATCGTCTCATGCACAAATGACGCACACGCCATGGGCACACACATGTGAACTAATTATTTGGCGGTGAACTACTCCTTTAATGTCTATTATGACTGTTACAGGTCCATTTGGTTCCATTTGTACACTCTCAGAGTTATGGGGGTCCTTGAAATTGAAAAGTTGAGAACCACTGGTTAAATATCTAATTTGAAGGATACCATATTTAAAGCAGTGTCCCAGTCTTACAGTTTATGGCCCCATTTGATAGTAGTTGTTCATAGGAAAGACTGCCACCTACTGGTCCACCAACACAACTTGGTTAGGAGGTCAGCTCTCATAAGTACTAACCAAGCCCTGTTTGCTTAGGTTCAAGCATTCAGCAGAGGCAGGGTGGCTGCTGGCTAAAGAAAGCAGCCATACTGTACTTATAATAAGCCTGAACACTCCCATCATTCTTAATTGATACCATAAATACCACCTATAGGCTACATAGTTAAATGGCCTAACACCATCACAAATGAAGAGCTCTGGAAAACCACACAACAAGAACAAATTGAAACCGAAATTAAACGCAGGAAATGGGGCTGGATTGGGCACACCCTGAGGAAACCATCCTCCAACATAACCAGGCAGGCCTTAACATGGAATCCTCAGGGGAAAAGAAAACCAGGAAAACCCAGAAACAGCTGGAAAAGGTCTGTCGAGACGGAACTCAGGGAAAAAGGAACATCTTGGAAGGAAGCAGAGAAGATCGCCCAACACCGAACTAGCTGGAGGAAATTCATAAATGACCTATGCTCCCCAAAGAGCGAAAGGGTTTAAGTCAAGTAAGTCATACTGTACATAGTTAACCCACACTGTTTCTTCAAGAATATGACTTTCTTTTCTAGTATTTAAGATCTCACATGATAACTCAGTGTGATAAACGTGCATGTTTGACTCACCATACTGCTGGTCCTAAGTTTGTATGTTTCAGTGACACATTGTGAAGCATCAAGTGCCCACTGCCCAGGCAAAAAGGCTTATAGGGGTGGCTGTGTATTTCTTATACATACACTAACAGATACCATATATTAGCTAAGTATTCAAAAAATGTGAATCATGAAATGTTCTCATTTGTTATTCATTTCATAACTCAACATTTAATCTTGAGATTGTATCCTCTATTAACATATAAAAATAAAAACAAGAAACCTTGCAATTAAATGTTGAGTGGGAGTTATACAATGAATAACAAATGAGAACATTGCGTGATGTTTGAATACATAATATATGCACTGTAATAGTAACTAGTTTACTTATGGCAAGACATAATATGCTACTCTATGTACATTAAAACCATTCCTTCCATTTGTTTCACAAGATATTGTGTGAGTCCCTGATCTGAGTAAAATACTCTAATTGTTATTTGTAGGAACCTCTCCATGGATAATCTTGTGAACCATGGTCAGCCTGGTCAGACCACATTGTTCTTCCATAAAGAAGACCAGTAGAGCAGCAACACAACCATGCTTTTAATGCTCTCCAAGCATTTGTTCCTGTTCTGACCCATGTATCACAACCTTGAAAAAAGATTATAAAGGTGGGTAGGATTGAACCCAACAACATTGTATATTTGAAGCATGACCTCTTAACTATCTACTGTAACTGTGACCTTTTATCTTGCTGAAATCAACGTTTGTTCCATTTATACTGACGGTGCATGTTTGCCTTAAAGAGAAATACGCTTTTAATATATATTATTATACATCTATTAGTAAGTCAATTCCCTCTTTCTTAAAGCCACCTACATAGTTAACATATCATATAGTAAATGAGATAGAATATAATAAAATAATTTCCAGTACAGTACATTTGCATGAACCAGTGATGTATTTCCTTATAGATGAGACAAACACTGTCCACTAATATACAGGACATACAAGACATGGAATATATAAATCAATTACAATAAAAATGAATCCATAAACCAATTAATCAGCACGTACTGTAGAGATGCTTTATATTTGAACTGAAGCATACAATTTACAATTTAGGCATTTAGCAGACAATAAGCGAGGTAAACACATATACATCAAATTCACAGAGACAGTGTAGTGCCTAGTAATCTAGGTTCATAGGTAAACCAAGAACCTAGCATCAGTCTAAACAGTGAAATATAAAAATAAAAATATTCTGTATATTGAAACTATACAAACTATAGGATGCCAGGTCAACAAATGAACCTGGCATCTGTCTACATAACATGCTATCTAAATTACATTTTAACCGTTGCATAAGACTGCATTGTCGTCAAGGTGGGGTAAGTTTCTACTGTATGTTCCCCGGGTTCTATGCACCCAAGGCTACAGTAGGTGAAGTGCTACGGGCTAGCATGTACTGTAGAAATATAGCAATTATGTTGAAATGAATTTTCCACATGAAAGCAGATGTAGTTGTACTGTAAATGTATTGAACATGTATTTTGGTTACGTTTTCACAGAGATACATAGGGTAGAAAACATCAACATGTGAAAATGTATTTGAATCTATAGCCTACTATTATATACACCAACATGTAGAAATGGAAAACACTTTCTTATGCGCTCAAAATTAAGTCATTTACTTTTCGTCGCAGTTATATCTCAATAAGCATGTCAATACATACAGTATAAATACAATGTGTGAGCTGATTGGCAATCATTTAATATTATTATTATGATATATTATCTCAATTGTTTCTGTAAGAGAGTCTGAATATCTTTACACTGAAACATTCTTCATGCTCATGATAAAAGCATTTTAGGTTTTCCTTCTTTGGTGGGGTGTAATTATCATCCTTATTTGCCTATATTTTTTTTGTCTTACTTATTGTACTAATCTTTAATGAAAGAAATACTTAAAATGTGTGTGATTGATGCTAAGCTAAAGTTACATCTATGAATCATCTTCATCTCGCACACTCATCACATCAGTGTCTGCCTGGCTGGGAGCTTCACTCATGGTGCCATATCCTGTAGAGGGTACAGGATGTCTCTTCAGCAGCCAATCAGAAACCTTGGTAGGTGTCCAGCCATATGAACTTCCTGTTTCTGAAGGTGTTCCGCCACTCACTGGAACAAAAGACAACAGACATTACAATGAAAATAATAAAAGAAAAACAAAAGACTATAATAATGATAATAACAATTAAATATACTGATAATATTTACATGTTACAAGGAGTTTGTTTTCAGTTGCACTATTATCTCTTTAATAAAGAGGGATCTTTATTAAAGATTAGGTCACCCAATTGGCAATAGGTGAAAAATTTGGAAATCGTGGGATAGAAATTTAGGAATAAAAAAAGTTTAGGTCAGTTTTTAAGGGTTAGGCTACTGTAAATGTTATCCACATTTCAGAGTTTATCTGATGAGGAAATGTTACATTTATAAAAGTAACTGTATTAAAGGCTAGTCCACACCAATGCAACCCCTTGCAACATGCAACTACTTGCAACCATTATCCCCAATGGCAGTGGGCATGTTGGACTGGCCTTAAAACTGTTGTGTTGCAAGAAGTTGCGACTAGTTGCATTGGTGCGGTCTGGCATTTAGAACGATCACATTGAAGACTGTTAGCAGATCAATTACACTGATACTGACTACTTGGAAGAATATGCTCCATGCTGTTCCTTCTTCTCCTAGCAGCTGGCAGGGTTGATTCTTTTGGTTCCATCGCCACAAACTTCAACATCCTATCTATCATCTCCTCCTCTCTCCTCCTCCATTCTTCCTCTTTCTTCTTCCATTCGTCTTCTCTTCGGTTCCATTCTTCAGCACTCAATGTTTTCTTTCGTCTCAGTCTTTCAAGCAGTGTCATCTGTCTTGTCTCATGACCCACCCTGAAGTGCCCCGTGTCTCTGACAGACCTGTCTTCTCTTGAGACTAAAGGTTCAAAGTGTCCTCTGTTCCTCATCACCAGGTCTTCTACTTTCTCCATCAATTCTGTTTCTTCAGAAATGTCCCACTTGGAGAACTGGAGAACATGGTACCTGTATCCACATTTCTCCATGACCCACGTCAGAGCTTCTCCTTCGGACTCGATGTACTCCTCGACATGTCTGTCTCCCAGCCACCATCCCTCTGTAAACAGAACCAGAGCTTGTCTCCAAACTCTGTCCCCCAGCAGCTCCATGTGTTCCTCCACTGATCTCCTGTCAGTTTCAGAGAAACTGGACATGACAGAAACAGTCAGCAGGACAGCATGGGGCCCAGGAGAACACAGGGTCAGTCCGTGTTGAAGAACGTCTTTGATCTTCTGTGATGGAGGTGTAGTGGACCAGTCTGGACAGATCACCGCGCTCACATTTCTTCCAGCAACTTGTCTCTGTTGTCTGAGATATTCTGTCTGTTTACTTTGGGGTTGAAACTCCTGGAATATGATGTTTACTGTAAGTTAGTCATAATAATCAAAATCTTCTTTCTATTCTGTTGGCCTGGGTAGAGATGAACTCTCTGATTCTACTGTGTCAGCGCCACAAGAATGCTACAAAACAAAAACATGTGCTCCTCGGAGCACAGGTCTCCGCCAGTACTGTTCCTGATTAATCCTGTCTTACCAATTTATATTACATATTGTCACGTGCCACTTGACCAATGTTAGCTTAGCTTCAAAAAATATAAATTATTTTTTGAAGCACATTTGATATTTATAGGTTTTTATGTCATCATGCGTCTCGCTAGCCAATCAAAGCATTGGTGACAACATATTGTCACGTGTCACGTGAAGCTTCACCAATGTTAGCTTGGCTGAGACGGTCGGACACACGGAAGGACGGAGACGAAAACATACTCTCCACCTCTGGCGGAGACAATAAACGGTAATGATATATGGAGTAATTTAACAACCAAAATACATCTGAAGGAGGTTAATGATTGCAACCAGCATAGAGTTATGGAAGAAAAACAGAATAGATAAAAGTGGCAGCTACACTGTTAACACAGATCACAGTGAAATGCAAATGGGAAACTGACAAAGCTTGTGAATTACAGACATGTGTCGCATCCTAGAGTATATTAAAATTGGCTTAAAGGCGGACCGGCCGACGGGTGGGTGGGTGGCGGTGGACCTCTGACGTCATTCTGTCTCAGCCACATCTCTATGACAACATATACAAACCACGGCCACATCACTAGGACAACATAAACAAACCCCGCCCATGTCACTATGACAACATGAACAAACCACGGGTAGTCGGCCACGTCACTATGACAACATTACCATAAACAAACCACGAGTAAGCTCCATATATGGGCACAAAAGGGGGTATGCCCATGTATGGGCATATAATGATGACATCAGGAATCTCCATATATGGGCATGAAAGGGACACACTTAGATCCTTTTAGGATTTCTTGTTTTATTTAAATCATTAGCCCCAGCAGCAGATCATTAAACGCGACGGACGGTTAGGCCCGCAGGCCTTCCTCAACTTGAATGAAACATACAGAAATAAGTGTCACCTATAAAGGGGACCTTTAGCCACTCTACCCCTGAGCCACTGCCGCCCAAAAAGAGGTGGGGATCGTGAGAGAATTTTGTTACAGAGAGAGTCTTGGTGGATACACACCCTACAAACCGAACACCCTAAAGGGCTTAATGAGGAACTGTTGCGGCTATTTTTTATTAAACTATTATTATATAAACTGTGTCTTTACTCTATGTGTACAATTTTGTAAAAATAAAAAAAATCTGAGTCTGTCTTCATGTAGGGGTTCGAACAGATTGTTTTTTTTCCAAAATCATGAAACAAAAGAAGTGGAACACTGTGACGTTATTTTGTGCTATTTTTTTCTAAAAAAGTGTTTGCAGTATGATATGACAATACGATATATGTGGTTCACCCGGACCGCTTTGTGCGAAGCACCAAGGCCCCCTTTATAAGTGACACTTATTTCTGTATGTTTCATTCAAGTTGAAGAAAGGTTTGTCGCGTTTAATGATCTGCTGCTGGGGCTTATGATTTAAATAAAACAAGAAATCCTAAAAGGATCTAAGTGAGTGCTGTTATTCCTTTCTAAGAGACTAATTCTGCCAGAACCGTGCACCTGACACACGCGAACTGTGAACTACTCGTCGGATGAGTGCTCGCTTCTCTCTTCTTCACAAAAGGGACACAGACAGACGGGTACAACAGGTTATCTGACAAAGCTCCCGACACTATGACTCAGACATGGCCTGAACCTCCAGTTGTTTAAAAATCTACAATCCATTTTAACCACTGAATATAGATAAACAAGTAAGACGCGCGAACGCTGGAAGCGAACGCAGCTCGAAAATATTGTGTATTTACGGACTCTGTGTGTGTGTGTGTGTGTGTGTGTGTGTGTGTGTGTGTGTGTGTGTGTGTGTGTGTGTGTGTGTGTGTTTTGACTGTAGCTGCACTCTGGCGCCCTCTGTCGGCCGCACCCAGGCAGTGCACTGCACACAGACAGACAGACAGACACACAAGCCGAGCAGACTTTCATAGTAAGCTCCACTTTCGGCGCGCCTCCTTCCGCGTTCGCAAACAGAATATTCAAACATTCATTTGAGAAGAAGATCTGTGTTTACTGATCATTATTCACATCTCAAACATTCAAACATGACAGCAGATACTTTCACATTATAATCATTCTCTTTAATGTTGACATCAACGTAATTCATTATAACATCAAGATAATCAAAAGTTACTCACCTTGAATATCATGTTCAGAAACTCAGACTGCTGCAGTATGTACTCTCCATATTTGTGCCTCCCAGTCCTTTGTGCCTCTCCACCCACCAACATCACCCTCACATCTGGTAGACTCTGATGTTCTCCTTACACACAGAAAGTCAACAATAGTTCACAACACTGATTTGATTAATGGATTCACAAATTAAGCTACTGTATTAATTATTACATTTAAACATTTATAACTGACCTCATAGAGTTGAAATATGCATTGCTCATTTGGCATTATACTTTATTACTAGGCCAATGCTCGTTGGGAACGATAGCCGTTGGGAACGCAAGCTCCTCTGGTCATACCTGTTGTACCCCTTGTCGAAGTACCCATTGTACCCATTGTCAGTGTAAGTAGTGCCAATGCAGTGCATTATCACACTTGGAGGCCAGTCTATGACGTCAGTACTATGACGTACATGGGCATATAAGGGACACAGACAGACATGCATATACAGATATCTCCATGTGGGCATTAAATGGGACAGGGAGAGGGGGACACACAGACAGACAGATATAGATTTTTGGATTTTCAGTTCTGGACAACCGCTGTTTCCCACAGAGCACACAGGAAGTTTTGTATTGCTACCCTTGCTGTATCTTACAGTATTTTTTCTTACTCTGTATCTGTTACTGCCTCTGGCGACTGAATTTCCCATGTGGGACAAAATAAAGGTCTATCTATCTAGCTTGATACAGCCGATCCAATGGGTATTGCATTACGAGATTGGCGCGTTGGGAATGCATACCCCACCCAGTTATGCGATACCCATTGTACCCGTTGTCAGAGTACCTGTTGTACCCGTCTCTCTGTCTGTCTGTCCCTTTTATGCCCATATATGAAGTTTTGTGTCAAGCATACCCAAGTATGGAGTCTAGGCCAGTCTAGGACATCATATTGATGACATCAGCATACTCCATATATGTGGATTTGTGGTTTTATAAATATTTTTGGGAGATCCGCTGATCTGACCGACTTCCCACGCAGTGCATCACACCCTCGAGTCCTCTGTGATACACACGCCGAGTTTGGTCAGTCGGCCAGGCATGCCCATATATGGGCATATCGGTCGGATCATCAGTTCTGGACAACCACACATCCGACCAACTCAACAGTGGGCATCGAGTTTGAAGTTTTTCGGTCAGACCATTCTCGAGACACGTGAACTACAGACACAAACACAGACAAGACAGACACAAAGACAAGACGGACGTACGGACGTACGGACGGATAGATAGATAGATAGAGGCTATGTTGCTCAGCCAACAACGATATCACAATATTTACAATATTTTCAGGATATAATTATCACCTTCAAACAGAGCTTTCAGAGCAGCTCTTTCTCTGTGTGTTCTGGTCATGAATGTCTGGACATGCTCTTTTATGTTCTGCTTCCTCTCTGACAACTTCTCTGCAACATCTCTATCAAGCTCATAGTGTCCACCTCTGTTTCCTGCTACCATCTGCTCTATCTTCTCCAGCAGCTCAGTGACCTGAGTGTCATCTTTCTTCTCATTGTTGAAGACATGGTACCTGTTCCCACATTTGTCAACAAGCCAGCGGAGGTCTTCTCCTTCAGCCTCAATGTGCTCCTCAATGCTCGTGTCTCCCAGCCAGTCTCCACGGGTGAACACTAAAATAGTGTGACTCCACACTCCCTGTGTCAGAAGTAACATGTGTTCTTCTACTGTTACTCTCTGTGCTTTGGTGAATGCTTGATCAGCATAAACCGTCAGTAGAACAGCATGTGGTCCAGGAGGACAGAGACGCATGCTGTTCTGGATCTCCAGTTTGTCCATCTCTGAAGTGTCCTGTAGTGGACTGTTGTAGAACCAGCCTGGTGAGTCCACCACTGTCAGATGTCTCCCTGCTACTTCACCCTGTCTTACCTCACAGCGTTGTGACCTATGATCTTTTTTTAAAATTCTTTCTCCCAGAATGATGTCTCCTCTTGAACTCTTCCCAGACCAATACTGTCCCATCAACAGAATCCTGAGGTCAGCCAGTCCTGTCACAGAACAATTTTGTTTTACTTTCACTTCGACACCATTTTGTTTAAGGACCAAAGCCACAATGTCCAGGTTATTATAAGATATATTCTTAATATTTAATAATCATGTTGAAATTAAATGAATATCAAAATGAATAAGAATGTTTTTTTTGTTGAGAAATAACAACAAAACATACCAATATCTTTTGGAAGACTAGTTGTGTGTTTCTGAGCATCTGCCATCCGTTGTTCTGCTCTTCTTCTGATGGTTCTCTCCATCTCCTCCAGTCCCACAGAGATATGTTTTTCAGTCTCATAGTGAGTACCATTACTAGTCGCCATCTGCTCTATCTTCTCCAGCAGCTCTGTAACCTGACTTCTATCTTCTATTTCAGTAATGTTAAGAACATGGACGCGGCCTTCACATTTCTCAATAAGATATCTTAAGTTATAATCATCATATCTCACAGATCTTTTTTTGATTTTGTCTTCATCAGCTACAGTGAACACCACAATAGTGTGTCTCCACACTCTGTCATGGAGGAGAAACTTCATATGCTCCTCTGCTGACAACCCTGTCCCTACATGTGTGGTGTCCAATGGCACCACTAGGACAAAGGCATGGGGTCCTGGAGGACACAGATACACACTCTTTTGGATTTCTAACTGAGTCAGTTTTGGGGTCAGATCTAAGGGACAACAACATGTCCATCCTGGAGTGTCGACTACAGTGACCTGTCTCCCTGACACCAACTCTTGTCTTACAACACTCTTAGCTATTCTTCTTGTGGTGTCAAAAACGTCTCTGCCCAGGATGACGTTTCTCACTGAACTCTTTCCACTTGGGTCATCATTGCGTCTTCCGCCGATCAGAACAATTCTCAGTTCTGTCGGGTAGCTGTTCTTCCCTGGTTGGAAAATAAATGTAATATTCATGAAGATCACAGATATGACCAAACAAGTACCAGTTGTTGATTTTTAACGTTTTAATAAAACTCACCTCTGATGGAAGCTGGGGTTCCACTGGACATCCTGTCTACAGCTGTTGTTTGAACTGTAAAACAGTACAATCAGACAATACACTATAATTATTATAGCATTAATTATGCTCAAACAATAAATCTGCACTGCTGCATTTGACATAAACAGATTACAGGTACACATAAGGAATGTGTTGTAGTGCGCTTGTAAAACTCATACGGCCAGAAGATGAGAAGAGTCCAAGACAGAATAAAACAATGAACAGTTTCACAAAAGCTCAGATCAGGTAAAGAGTATTAAAACTTCAACAATATGTCTATGAAGGGATTATAAGTTAATAAAGTCAATTAATGTTGTTAATGTTACGGCTACCCATTATTGTTTTATATTAACATTTTTGTATCTTGCCCTCGGTGCAGTTATTCACCTGTTTCTTGGCTGTGTGTTTTCCACTTCCTGTCGGATTTCATTGGATATCATTAGTCATCTGACCGGTTTCATTGGATTTCATTGGATCAAAAGACAGGAAGTGGAACACAGTGAAAAGCCTAGGAAACAGGTGGATAGGTAAAAACACGAATCGGCCTGTTATAGTGCCCCCATGAGGCTAATTTGAACATTTTCAATTGGCATTTCTTCCTCGGCATAGTGGAAATGTACGTGCAAAATGTCAAGGTCATTGCATGCTGTGTTCATGATTTGAGGCATTTTGTTCAAAACGGAGCACTCCTGCAAACTTTGGAAGCCATTTTTAGCCTATCAGGATGGAATATGAAAAATGTGAAAGACCCGTTTTGTTTAATGATTATAGAGATACTGTGTACCGATTTGCGGGATTTTTGGACAAAATCTGTAGGAGTACTGTCAAAAAATATGTTTTGCACAAATCTGCCTCCTGGTGGCGCTATAAAAGACCCATGTGAAAAAAAATGGGCAGAGGTTCTTCTGTGGCATCCAGGGAGTGTGTGTGCACAGTTTCACTGCGAGCAAGCCAACGGTGCCGGAGATTAGCTGCACACAGACAGAATGACACACGGACGGACACACGGACGGACGGACGGACAGGGGGCAAAACATACTCTCTCGCCATGCCTTTCGGCCTGGCGGAGACAATAACATTCTTGAACTTTAAATCTTGCTCCACACGTACACATTAATCTGTATGAGAACATTTATCCTATACTATGTGGGTCCTATACTATCCTCAGTATCCTATCACCGCTGGCGGGTGGAAACCTTGTATGTCCAAAACCTTTCATTTTTAGTACCATTTAAAAAGAAAAAGAAAATTGTGAAAATAGCCGATAGCTTGTAGATCTGCTATTTTCACTACTTTTGTGCAACACTCTTGTGTGATGAAGTAGGGCATTCATTTATGAACAAAATGTGTAGATACAAGGTTTCTGCCCGACAGCAACGCAATACTACATCTTAACAGTATCCTATCCTAGGTGGGTTGTTGCCTATTTGTGCTAGTTATACTATGCAGATAAATGTTGGTTACTTGTTCACTTATAATGTTTTACAAGTGTTTGCTTCACCTCAAATGATAAGAATGTTATCGGGGGTATTTTTTTTATCACAGTGCACTGTATACAGTAGATCCTCTGCATTTACTCATCCTAACTATTAGGAGCAGTGCCAATCGCGCCATTGATACAGCGGAGCAGTTAGGGGACACTTTGACATAAAGCCTGGGAGGGCAAGGGCCTGGGCTCAGATCAGGCATCCTCTCCACCCATTCAGATGTTATTCAGATAACATGTTGCATCTGATAGATAGACACTACACATTCTCCCTACACATTGGCTCAGAATTATAGGAGAACGTTTTTGGTGCTATATAGCACAAGAACCATCTCAAAGAACCAATGAAGAACCACTGAAGAGCTATTCACCCTGTTGTTTGTTGACTAGGGTTCATGCCATTTACTCTTATCTTGCACTTTGTAAGTCCTTCTTAACACATTGACTGCCAGAGTTAAAACACCAGCCATAGCTGCCTGTGCCAGCCATTTTTGAGCTTTCTGGCCAGTCTATCTAGGCCCACAGAACATTTTGTGCTAGGACTATGAACACATGGAATACCTCAAAACAAAGATCAGAATCTCTACTTTCGCCAGGAAAAAAAGTGAGTTCCTAGCATGTTCTGTTCTTTAGCTATTGGCAGTTGAATATAGCTTGGTTTCACCAAAATCAGCTATCTGGATCTAGAAGCTGAGATAATGAGGCTTTTGTGAAACATTCTCTCTCAGGCAGAACAGTGATTAGACCCTTATATTTTCACCTTCAGTGACACATTACTGACATCAGACATCTGCACAGTTGTTGTTTTCAAACTAACAACACTGAGAAAGTGCTTTTGAATATACTTTTATATAGCTTTTTCACATCAACGTTTATCAACATGTGTCTTGTTGATAAACAAATCTCAAGCTCATTTCAACGTTTTTCTTTTCAAAGTTATAAGATCAAAAGAAGTGTGTGTGTGTGTGTGTGTGTGTGTGTGTGTGTGTGTGTGTGTGTGTGTGTGTGTGTGTGTGTGTGTGTGTGTGTGTGTGTGTGTGTGTGTGTGTGTGTGTGTGTGTGTGTGTGTGTGTGTGTGTGTCAAGACTTGGCATTATCTGTGCCAATTGTTTGAGTTTGTTTTACACACCATTATAATTTCACACACACACACACACACACACACACACACACGCACACACAGGGAGAGATTTTGCACTGTCCCCCTCTGGTGGTCAAAATAAATCCCTACATTGTGACACATCCATCCATCCAATACAGACATATTGATGCCCCCTGATAGAAACCATATAGACATATAGACTGTATGCAAGGTAAGTGAGGAGGAATTATTTTCTGTGAATGCCATGCAGACAAGCACTGAGATCCAGATAGCATCTATGACATAAAACCAAGCAAAATCAGAAAATGTTTGACTTTTTAGATAGTGAAACAGTTTTATATACAGCCTTATTTTTATCACAACACCCAATTACTGAATATCAGTCCCCCATAACTCTTGATTGTGTGCAAATGGAACTAAATGGACCCATAGGGTTGACAGTAATGGTCAAATAGGGCTAGCTATGTATGTGTCTTTCTATATTCTATGTCCAGGTTTTCTTCAGATTAGGATACTGATTTCACTGGTTCCATTTGTGCACACAAGACCTGCTAGTTTTCAATTGTATATCTATGATATAAAACCAACAGTCTACAGAACCCAATTACTGAATATCAGTCCCCCATAACTCTTGATTGTGTGCAAATGGAACTAAATGGACCCGTAGGGTTGACAGTAATGGTCAAATAGGGCTAGCTATGTATGTGTCTGTCTATATTCTATGTCCAGGTTTTCTTCAGATTAGGATACTGATTTCACTGGTTCCATTTGTGCACACAAGACAATTGCAATTGTATATCTATGATATAAAACCAACAGTCTACAGAAAAAGTTTGAAACGACTCAGGCAGACACATTTGAACACTTTATATGTCTTTCAAGTGGAGTACAACATACAAAGTACAACATACAAAAAACATACAAAAAATACAATATATCATCATTGTGTGTTTTGCTGGCCAGCACATCAATGTCTCCTCAGATCGCTCAGGGTGGAGGTGGTCCCCGTGAGGGTCTGAGGACGTGATGGCATAGATGTCTTTCACCGACAAAGATGGCATCACGCACTCAGATCCCTTGGGGCAGTGAGAAACATTAGCAGCACATTCACTGCCAACTGTTGGCTGGCTCAGAGCATAATAAATCAAAGTCAAAATAAATACAAAATGAAAATAAAACAAACAAATACAATCAAAATGATTCAATAATACTTCTCCTTAGTATGGTAATCAATCGCTCAGGGCGGAGGTGGTCCCCGTGAGGGTCTGAGGACGTGATGGCATAGATGTCTTTCACCGACAAAGATGGCATCACGCACTCAGATCCCTTGGGGCAGTGAGAAACATTAGCAGCACATTCACTGCCAACTGTTGGCTGGCTCAGAGCATAATAAATCAAAGTCAAAATAAATACAAAATGAAAATAAAACAAACAAATACAATCAAAATGATTCAATAATACTTCTCCTTAGTATGGTAATCAAGGTAGCAATCAATAACATGGAGGGGTACCAAACAGCTTTTGCACTGATACCTTGTCTCACTCCGCCCTCCCCTCCTGGTGCAAACTCTGCACCATTTTGTTGGGTGCTTGTTTTTGGCAGTGGGGGGACAATAGACAAGCTCATGGACTTTCATATCGCCACTCAATCGGTCACAAGGTTCGCGACTTCTTGGTGCATAAGGACGCAGGGGGGGGGCAGGGGGGGGCGGAGAGGCCGGGGGACGGCAGGGGCGGGCAGGATGAGGCTGCTGGTGAGGCTGCTGCTGGTGAGGTTGCTGCTGGTGAGGTTGCTGCTGACAGGCGGCCGGGGGGGGGACAGGCGGGTCTGCTGGGACAGGGGCATGTCTCACAGCGGTCCAAGACTTGACAACGCTGAGGATGAAGTCATACATGCACTTACAGTCGCCACCTGGATTCCTTGTCTTGTAGAGTACGAATGCGTTGTACATTGCGATTTGGAATAAATAGACCACAAACTTGCTGCTCCACTTGGCTGTCTTCCTGATGAAGGGATAATAGCTTAGGTTTTGGTCTAGTCGGTCAACTGCATTCATACTCTTGTTGTATTCAAGGACACAAACTGGCTTCTCCTGTGGCACTTTGTCGCTGTGTTTTTTCTGCCTCACCATCTGGGTGCCCATCTCATCCTTGTGCTGGGTTGTGATCAATCGAACGATGCGTTTGTCTCGCCAGGCCAATAACATCACTTTGCCATTGTGAAGCATCTTACGTTGTCCCACTTTCAGGCTGGACATCGTCACATCCCTCATGGCTTGTGGTTCTCCTCTTTTTAGCCTCATGGTACCACAGGCATGGGTGTTCTTCTCAAGGAGGAGTTCATACAGCTTCACGGAGTTATAATAGTTGTCCATGAACAACGAAAACCCGTACCCTGTAAGACCCTGCAACAGAAAGATGACTGTGTCTGGTAGGGAAGAGTACTGTCCAGAATATGGCTTCATTGAGTAGCAGTACCCCGTTCCAGAATCGCACAGAATGTAGGACTTTATTCCATACTTGGTGGGCTTCATTGGGTTGTACACTCTGAAGGATAGGCGTCCCCTCCACAAAAGCATCCCCTCATCGATGCTGATGTTACGACCTGGAACAAACATCTGCTTGAATTTGTCTGTCAGGTACAGCAAGACCGGGTTGATTTTACAAAGCCTGTCGACAACAGCAACCTCACCAGCAGCTTCGGCGGCGGCAGCGGCGGCGGCGTGAGCGGCAGCGTCAGCCTCATTGTTGGTGAAGTGGAGAAACCGCCAGATGATCTGGAACCTGTTGCGTGGCATCTTTTTGCCGAAGAACGAAGTGAGTACAGGGTCATCGGTCGACCAATAGTACTCTAGTACAGGCTTTCGAACAAGGCCAGTGAGGAACAACAGGGCCAAAAAGTTTTTCAGCTCCCCCACTGAAACCGCTTTCCAGTCCTTCACCCTGCTTTGTGGATGCTGCGCCACTTCTTCTTCACTCCTGGCCTGGATGAACACGTCAGCATAGTGGTTGGTCTGCTCTACTATCATCCCTAGCAGCTCATCAGTGAGGAAAAGTGAAAGAAAGTCTACAGGCATGGTGGAATGTAGCTCCGCCGCAGCATTTCTAGGACCCGGACTAGCAGTGAAAGGGATGTCCTCCCTAGGTTCCCAATCTGTGTCCTTCCACACAGGCTCTACAGCTGACGGCCTCCCACCATGTCCTGTGAATTACAGAAATACACAATTACCATAAAATACATCTTTTTTGTTTGTGTGGCAGTGTTGATTTATATGAAAATATGACTAAAACTAAATGGACTTTTATTCAACAGACTATGACTAAAACTGAATCAAAATGTACTGTCAAAATCATGTTGTTGTGGTACATGATTTTGTGACATTTATCATTGCAGAGTGGGGTTTTAGCGAGGGCTGGCTCTGTATGTGTTTGTCTATATTGTATGTCCAGATTATGACACTATGTGGAATTGTATTCAACAGACTATGACTAAAACTGAATCAAAATGTACTGTCAAAATCATGTTGTGTGGTACAGCTGTGAAAACTGTCTCACCTCTTTTACGCCCGTCACGTGGTACTGCGGTTGAAGGTGATGGTCCCGTTTCCTCCACATCCATCATGCCTGAAATCATAGTAAAACATAAAATAGTTTGGTAAATAAGATATACAATTATATTCACTGCCAGCATGGCAACTTTAGAATGAATGACATGTATCATGTCATGAATGACATGGGCTGGCTCTGTATGTGTTTGTTGTATGATGTACTGTCAAAATCCTGTTGTGTGGTACAGCTGTGAAAACTGTCTCACCTCTTTCACGGCGGACACTTGGTACTGCGGTTGAACATGATGGTCCTGCTTCCTCGACATCCATCATGTCTGAAATCACAGTAAAACATAAAATAGTTTGGTAAATAAGATATACAATTATATTCACTGGTGGTGGTGCATTACTTTGTGCAACTTAGAATGAATGACATGTATCATTGCAGAGTGTGGTTTTTAGCCAGGGCTGGCTCTGTATGTGTTTGTCTATATTGTATGACCAGATTATATGTATGACACTGTGTCAAACACAAACAGAGTTTAGCCCTAAATGACCAAATACAGTAGCCTGGTTAGGCAAGGCTACCATTACAGTACGATGTGTACAAATGGAACCAAATGGACACGTGATGAAGAAAATGGCATCTATAAAAACCAACTGTCTAATGAAAATGTTTGAAACAGACTTACCATTCCTAGCAGACTGTGTAGGCCTATGATGAGATGACGACGCCATTGCTTCATCAGACTCATCTTCGTCGTCTGAAAGTAAACAAGATCAAACACTGTTGATGTTGTGGACATAAGGGGACCTTTGATGAAATTTATTATGATGGTGGGGGCCTCGGTGCACCTGGCCTCCACCCCAAAAACTAAAGCCATCAAAGGGATTTGAAAATCATTGTTGACATGTCCTCATGTGACCCACAACACTACAAAAGACTTTGTTGACATGGCCTCATGTCGACCCCCAACAAAATCAAAACATTTGTTGTCATGACATGACATGACCTCTTCCCTTTGAAGTATGCCACCCCCCCCCCCCCAAAAAAAAACCCCAGATCTACAAGTCAACAAATTCATAGGCTACATCGTCAACATATTCAAATAAATCACATGCATATAAATAGATACAGAATAAAATAAATACATATTTTATAACTGGCTGACCCAGAGTGCAATATCCTAGAAATCCACACCGGGCTTCTACATTGTCCATATATAAATAAGGTGTTACACACACCTCCAGTTGTTAGAGGCCCAGTCAAACAATTTGTCTAAAAAGGATGAAACCATTCATAGGTATTCAATTCATCAAAATATAAAATGGCACCATTCAATGATCATAACAAGATAAAAGCACTACGTTGTGATGCGATTGAATGGTTTGGTGCCATTTTATATGTTGATATAAGTAAGTAGTGCCCCACAGACTTTATACAAATATCAGGTAAAACATAGCCGATTTACAATCTCACAACGCGTCGCAGCGCGAGGCGTTGTGAGCTTGTAGATCTGCTATTTTCAGAGTACAACCAAAAGGTAAAATATGATAAAAAAAAAGATATATATATATATAGGATATTCTTACCACTGGTAAACGGATCCAGACAATGTTTCCTTGGGCTTGGCTCGCTTGGCTCCCAGCTGCCAGAACAATCCGAATCGGAGCTCTCTTCACCGTCAGTAGTGTCTGGTTCTGGGCGATATGACACGGTCCTCGGAGTCGGTCTTTTGCTACGACGCAATCGGTGCCCGGGATCGGGGTCTGGTACCGGTGGGTTCGTGTCCTCCTCAGGCTCAGATACCTCCGCAGGTGGTGGGGGAGGTGGTGGGGGGGGTGGTTGCTTCTTAGGCCTCCGTGGTCGTTGCCGCCCGCGCCGGGGGACGGTCGAAGACACCGATGTCTCCTCAGATCCCTGGGGAGCAGTCTTCGCCTCCTCGGATCCCTCCAATGGCGGAGGTGGTCGCGGCGGAGGTGGTCGCGGCGGAGGTGGTTGCCACGAGGGTTCTGCTGACGTGAAGACATAGGTATCTTTCACCGATAGAGATGGCTTCACGTCAACAGATCCCTCGGGGGTAGTGAGAGACGCCGCCTGCTTCACCTCCTTGGAGCCCCCAGCTAGTGGCGAAGGTGGTCGCGGGGGAGCGGTGAAAGACGCCACCGCCGACGGCTTCTTCTCAGGTCGTGGTGGTTCCTCCACAGGTCGTGATGGTGGTCCCGGTGGTGATGGGGGTCCCGGGGGAGCAGTGAAGGACATTGTCTCCAAAATAGTTCTTTGGGTCGGGTCTCTCCGAGGCCATTTGGCCTTGCTTTTTCTTCGCATCTCGCCTAAAAACTATACTCCCGAGTCCGACTCCCACCTATAAATATGTACACCTAACTCTCACCTATATATCTATGTACTACTATACTATATAAACGTCTTACTCTCACCTATATATATATATCTTGCACCTCTCCTAACTTTACCAAACTAACTAACTAACTAACGATCGCTTGCTCTTTCTCTGTCTCTCAGTCGCTGTCTCTCGCTCTCTCTCACTCTATTTCTCTGTCCGTCCGTCTCTGCTCACTGTTTGTTTAGAATGCCACAGGGACTGTTGTTCTGCACCCGGATTTGTAGTGTTTTGCTCAGATCATGTGACTTTTGCGATCATGTGACTTTTCTTTTGTCGTAGAAGCTTAATATTAATACACAGGTTGTGGAAGATTGCAATCTACCTTATACCAATGAAAAGACCTAATATCGAGTTAACTCGATCTAGGCAGTCAAGCGCTGGATTCTTAATATCGAGATAACTCGATCTAGGCAGTCAATGTGTTAAGAGCACCTGCTAAATACCGTACATTGTGCGTTGTAATACTGTAAATCATGAAGTTATCTATTTTGTGTGACACAAAACAAACTACTAAATCATTTCACTGTGACGTTGATCCATTTTTATGGGTCACCAAAGAGCTTTGAATTTAGCAATACAGTACTTCTTGTACTAAAACAAGGTACGGTATTAAAAGGTAATAAAGATAACATTGGACCTTGAACTGTGTGGCAAATGATTTCTGGGATATGGCCCGATCTGATATAAAGCACAGCTATGTCAACATAAGAGGTTATTATAGTTTATTGCTCCCACCTGTGACCTGTCTGATGCAGATACTGTATGTGCATAGTACATTTAGAAAGATTAACAAAAAACATAGGCAAAAAATAAACAAGGACAATTCTATATTGGAGTCCCCGACATTGTAATGTTACCGGTTTGTCTACATACAGTAAAAGTGTGTGCTTTAGGACATATTCCATATTCCTAATATTCCAGTTCAAGCATTCATGCTCCTCAGAAACCAAATGTATGTTGATAACGCTTTATTTCCCTTATCCTTTTGTTTGTTGTGTATGTGTGTGTGTGTGTGTGTGTGTGTGTGTGTGTGTGTGTGTGTGTGTGTGTGTGTGTGTGTGTGTGTGTGTGTGTGTGTGTGTGTGTGTGTGTGTGTGTGTGTGTGTGTGTGTTAAGATGCTTGTGTTTTATCTGAATAGACAGCAGTTCAAATCACATTGTTTAAATTAATGAATCTGTTGGCCAATTAAAGTGATTTTAACTGATAATATTTCTGTTCCTCAATCAGTGGAACACACCCTTGAAAACAAGCATTCTAAATGGGTCAATGTTTATTTCCTGTGGTGCAGTGTTTGTTAATATCACTAGATGATAGGACATACATTTGAACCCAAGCTGTTCCTAGCAGCACAGTATAGGTCTTGATGAGACTGGTTCAGGTGTGATAGCTGTCCTCTGATCATCAGAGGAGGCAGAACTTTCCTTTAGGCCTACCAGTTAATTAAGGGTGAGTGAGAAGACTGACCCTTGCTGTTTGTGAGTTCCCTGAAATATATACTGTTTAACTGTCATATTGCTCTGTAGCTCTTCTTTTAGTGGATCCTGTTTATTCGATACATTTATTTGTTTTAGCTCTTGCTCATTTGATTTTCCTATTTGTCTCATCTGTTTAAGTAGGTAGGTAGCTGATATATTGCACTTTTACCTTAGTGCTAATAGGTATACTCTTAGTTGCTTGTTTTAGAAGAGAATGCACTTAATACTTCCGGTGATTAGTAGTTTCCTTGCCTACCTATGTTGAATGCACTTATTGTAAGTCGCTTTGGATAAAAGCGTCTGCTAAATGACTGTGATGTCATTTTAATGTAATGTAATGTAAGATGCTTGTGTTTGTGCGTGCGTGCGTGCGTGCGTGTGTGTGTGTGTTAAGATGCTTGTGTTCTGAATAGCCAGCAGTTCAAATCACATTGTTTCAATGAATTAATCTGTTGGCCAATCAAAGTGATTTAACTGATAATACTTTTTGTTTATCAGTGGAACACACACGCACACACACACGCACACGCACACGCACACGCACACACACACACACACACACACACACACACACACACACACACACGTTTTACAAGTGTAATGAGAGGGAGAGCAACATATATCTTCAAAGGACAATAACACTAAAATGATTTAATCAGTTATTGCCATGATTAAAATTTCCCATCCTTCCAAATACATTTCGCAATTTTTATTATTATGGCCAATTTCAATCTTGGTATTGTACTTTTAGTGTTGTCACACCGCCAATGAGGCTCTGAGAACAATGATTTCACTGTGCAATGTGCCGACAGACAGTAAAGTGCATGTGACAATAAAACAATTTGAACCTTAAACTTGAACCACACATTGACCTTTAAGAAGATGTGTGATTGTCACCTATTTTCTATAGATGCTATAGTTTTACTATGCAGATGTATGTTGGTTACTTGTTCATACAGTGTGTTATGCTATTTAGATATCAAGACATATCATGTTTGATTGACCTTAAATCCTAACAATGTTTTTCTTAGCACTCTATTTATGTGACTATTTACTCTGTCATTTATTGACTAGGCTAAGGTTTCAAGTCATTTACTATGATCTTACACTTTATAATAAGTGGCTCTGGATAAGAGCAATTAGATAGTGGCCCAAGTCTCAAAACTGTTGACAGCTAAACTAACTTATTTTTTTGTATAGAGCTTTTCACCCTTAAAAAGAAAAATGGGTCCACTTTTATTTCCTGTGGTGCAGGCCTACCAGTTAATTAAGGGTGAGTGAGAAGACTGACCCTTGCTGTTTGTGAGATCCCTGAAATATATACTGTATAACTGTCACATTGTAAACCGTTTAACTGTTATATATATCTTTTTTTTGTAATCTTTTTTTATTGAACCTTTATTTATACAGGTGAAATCCCAAACAGTTATCTGGACATGATTACAATACAATTTATGCATTTAGGAGACGCTCTTATCCAGAGAGATTTACTGTACAAGTGCAAAATTGGAATAAGCAGACTAAGCATGAACCCTATAGTCAACAAACATGATATGAATGCAGAGAGAGCAATGTAGTGCTACTAGTGCCTCAAAGTAACTAATACCAGGTAAACAATGAACCTGCCATCTGTCCAAACAACATGCTATTAAAATATAAAACTCTGAACATCTGTGATCAATAGGGCATAAACAGGAGGGCGTGCGTGCGTGCATGTTAAGATGCTTGTTTTGTATCTGACTATAGCAACCAGTTCAAATCACATTGTTTCACGCATGCAAGCACGCACGCACACACGCACGCACGCACGCACGCACGCAGGCAGGCAGGCAGGCAGGCAGGCAGGCAGGCAGGCAGGCAGGCAGGCAGGCAGGCAGGCAGGCAGGCAGGCAGGCAGGCACACACACACACACACACACACACACACACACACACACACACACACACACACACACACACACACACAGTGGAGTGCAGAGAGAACAATGCAGTGCTGGTATTGGTGGTCAAAACTAGGCCTTTTTTACTGTTGCTTTTTTCTCTTCTGTTTGTACCCTTTTACTTATGTTTATATGTGCTCTTTTTGTAATGTTGCTTGTTTTCTGTATGGGGACTACAGATGTACATTAGCATTCTTGCTAAAACTGGCGTATTTACATTGCATTGTATGTGTGGTGTTCATTAATATGTGCTGTCCCCCACGTGTGTGTGTGTGTGTGTGTGTGTGTGTGTGTGTGTGTGTGTGTGTGTGTGTGTGTGTGTGTGTGTGTGTGTGTGTGTGTGTGTGTGTGTGTGTGTGTGTGTGTGTGCGTGCGTGCGTGCGTGCGTGCGTGCGTGTGTGTTTGTGCACAACACTGGACCAGTCTGAATCTGCAAGGAAAACTGGCTTTTCTTCCCTTCGCAAACCACTCATTGTCACATTCTGTCCTCTCATATAACACCATTGTTGAGGACATTCTTATATTCACCATTAAAGCTAGTTTACAAGTGCTGCTGACCAAGTTCAACCCGGTACCCATCAGAACATGACCCACACTGTATCCTACACCCACTACCACATGACAAAGAGACAGTCACACTAGAGCTCTTCACGGGCCCCCCGATTCCGAAAATACCGGAGAGGACCCGAGACCCGTACGGGTCTGATCCGTGTTTTATCATAATAACTCGGGGAATAGAAATACTCTATTACAAGTAAAAGTCCGGAACGACGCGACGCAGTGTGAACTTGTATATCGGCTATTAGTAGCCTACAGTACTTGAGTAAATGTACTTAGTTACTTTACACCACTGATGCGCACCGCACCATACTGCAAGGCAAGCCAGCTGCCAGGCTGATTTGAAAACACCGGCGTGCATTCATGCATTCCTCTGACACCGTTGTCCTCAATGAATGAGGTGAAAGCAAAGCTTTAATCATAAAATGGTCAGTGGTCTGTAGGTCTGCTATTATTTCATAAAGTCCACATTTAATTACAAAGAAAACCTAATACCTCTGCGCATATTTATTTATTTTTGTATTGTTTCATACGCGCTTTTTTGAAGGGGTGTCTGCAGGGTCGGGGTCTGTAAAATCTCGGAAATAATCGGGTTTCGGAACAAATTCACACACACACACACACACACACACACACACACACACACACACACACACACACACACACACACACACACACACACACACACACACACACACACACAGGTTTTACAAGTGTAATGAGAGGGAGAGCAACATATATCTTCAAAGGACAATAACACTAAAATGATTTCATCAGTTATTGCCATGATTAAAGTTTCCCATCCTTCCAAATACATTTCGCAATTTTTATTATTACGGCGAATTTCAATCTTGGTATTGTACTTTTAGTGTTGTCACACCGCCAAGGAGGCTCTGAGAACAATGATTTCACTGTGCAATGTGCCGACAGACAGTAAAGTGCATTTGACAATAAAACAATTTGAACCTTAAACTTGAACCACACATTGACCTTTAAGAAGATGTGTGATTGTCACCTATTTTCAATAGATGCTATAGTTTTACTATGCAGATGTATGTTGGTTACTTGTTCATACAGTGTGTTATGCTATTTAGATATCAAGACATAATGTTTGATTGACCTTAAATCCTAACAATGATTTTCTTAGCACTCTATTTATGTGACTATTTACTCTGTCATTTATTGACAATAGGCTAAGTCATTTACTATGATCTTACACTTTATAAGTGGCTCTGGATAAGAGCAATTAGATAGTGGCCCAAGTCTCAGAACGGTTGACAGCTAAACTAACTTATTTTTAGTATAGAGCTTTTCACCCTTAAAAAGAAGCATTCTAAATGGGTCCCCTTTTATTTCCTGTGGTGCAGTGTTTGTTAATATCACTAGTTGATAGGACATACATTTGGACCCAAGCAAGCTGTTCCTAGCAGCACAGTACCATGTCTTGATGAGACTGGTTCAGGTGTGATAGCTGTCCTCTGAGCATCAGAGGAGGCAGAACTTTCCTTTAGGCCTACCAGTTAATTAAGGGTGAGTGAGAAGACTGACCCTTGCTGTTTGTGAGATCCCTGAAATATATACTGTATAACTGTCATGTTGTAAACTGTTATATATATCTTTTTTTTTAATCTTTTTTTATTGAACCTTTATTTATACAGGTGAAATCCCAAACAGTTATCTGGACGTGATTACAAATACAATTTATGCATTTAGGAGGATCCAGAGAGATTTACTGTACAAGTGCAAGATTGGAATAAGCAGACTAAGCATGAACCCTATAGTCAACAAACATGATAAGAATGCAGAGAGATCAATGTAGTGCTACTAGTGCCTCAAAGTAACTAGGATACCAGGTAAACAATGAACCTGCCATCTGTCCAAACAACAAGCTATTAAAATATAAAACTCTGAACATCTAAGGGCATAAACAGGAGGGCGTGCGTGTGTGCGTGTTCAGATGCTTGTTTTTTTTATCTGACTATAGCCACCAGTTCAAATCACATTGTTTCACGCACGCACACACGCATGCTTGCTCGCACGCACGCACGCACGCACGCACGCACGCACGCACACACACACACACACACACACACACACACACACACACACACACACACACACACACACACACACACAGAGTGGAGTGCAGAGAAAACAATGCAGTGCTGGTATTGGTGGTCAAAACTAGGCCTTTTTTACTGTTGCTTCTGTTTGTACCCTTTTAGTAATGTGTATGTGCTCTTTTTGTAATGTTGCTTGTTTTCTGTATGGGGACTACGGATGTACATTAGCATTCTTGCTAAAACCGGCATATTTACATTCCATTGTATGTGTGGTGTTCATTAATATGTGCTGTCCCTCACAAATAAACGTATACATAAAGATAAAACACACACACACACACACATGTGCACGCGCATGTGTGTGTGTGTGTGTGTGTGTGTGTGTGTGTGTGTGTGTGTGTGTGTGTGTGTGTGTGTGTGTGTGTGTGTGTCTTTGTGCACACCACTGGACCAGTCTGAATCTGCAAGGAAAACTGGCTTTTCTTCGCAAACCACTCACTGTCACATTCTGTCCTCTCATATAACACCATGAGGACATTCTTATATTCACCATTAAAGCTTTTTTACAAGTGCTGCTGACCAAGTTCAACCCGGTACCCATCAGAACACGACCCTGTATCCTACACCCACTACCACATGACAAAGAGACAGTCACACTAGAGCTCTTCACAGGCCCCCCGATTCCGAAAATACCCGAGAGGACCCGAGACCCGTACGGGTCTGATCCGTGTTTTATCATAATAACTCGGGGCCGGGTCGGAATCGGTCAGTATTACCTCGGACCGGGAGGCATGCGTTAATCCGACAGACCTTTTCTCCGACTATGTGGCATCCGCGTGCGGTTAGGGTTAGGGTGCGGGGTTGGTTCGGGTTTAGTATTGGAAACGTCGGAGCGCTGCGCTGTCGGAGGAATGCGCTGTCGGTCGGACCTCAGGTCTGTCTATCACTAGGGACTTTAAGCTTTCTGTTTTTCAGTACGGCGACGCCAGGAGGAGTGCGGCTGCTATGACGCAATCGCCGTAGCAGTCAAAATCGTTAAGCAAGCAGCCGTCGGCGACGGGTTCCCACCCCTTTTTGATTTCCATGGTGACGCGTCTATGCAGCTCACCTATTTTTGACGTTGTAGACACTACGTGGAACGGTAGCTTCTGGCGTAGTAAAATAGGCTGCGGCGACGGCAGGTTTATCTATCGAGCGCTGATCATTTCCGGTTACCGTAGTCCTCTGCCGTAGCAGTCCATTGCTTAAACTCCGTATTATCTAACTATATAAATGGCGAGCGACTTCCGCACCCTCGGTGAGGACACCCCACAGCTCTGTTATCGAATAAACAACGCACCGCCAGACCACATGTCGCCAACTGACTCGCCACGGCGGCCGCGCTGAATTTACGCGTCGCGTAGGGGACATCTCATTGCTCACTACACCTTTTCCACCGCGCAACATAATTAATTCTACTCACCAAATGTCGGACAAAACGGAAGGGGAGGCAGCTTCGTACCGTTTACCGTGCACACCACCGACACCGCACGGCGACGGGTTTCGCCGAAACAACACGAGCGGCCGCCATTGCACTCTGCCCATCTCCTCCACAACACCACACACACAGCTCCTTTGCTTCAACCCCCCCCCCCTTCTTACGTACCTCCTTTGTTCCACCCAGGCCGTTACTTTCACTTCACTCATGTCTCGATCACAATATGTCCGTCCTTCACGTGCCATGTTCATCCCAAACACAAAAACAAACAGCCACGGCCACAGCACAGCACGCTGCCCAGGGTAATCTGGTAAACAAACCTGCCTAGGTTCATGACACCACAGGACTCGACAGTGATGTCATCATTATGCAACCCGGAAGTACAAATACCAAGGATAGGTCAGTGATGTCAGTCGGGTTGCCAAGTTTGCTGCCAGGTTTTAAAAAACAAGCGACAGAAACAAGCAAACCGGCGATTTGGGTACCCCAATATACACGCACCCACGCTGGGCCCCGTGCGCGGCTGGGGTTGAGGGGGGCGTAGCCCCCCGAAACTCTAGTGTGTAATACCCGAGTGGATCCGAGAAGACCCGTAGTATGCCTACTGCGTGTGCGCGCGGCTGCAGCCGCTGCACTAATCAGGATAGAAACGCAATGAAGTGCTGTTTAACTTGTGTGTGATATTTTAGACTGACCTGGGATCAGCTTTAGTGCAGCAGCGACGTGAAAATGGCTGTGCATCTTGCGCGATCAGCGGTGTTTAAAAGTATCAATCCTTTAATGTAGAAATACTCAATTACAAGTAAAAGTCCGGAACGACGCGACGCAGTGTGAACTTGTAGATCGGCTATTAGTAGCCTACAGTACTTGAGTAAATGTACTTAGTTACTTTACACCACTGATGCGCACCGCACCATACTGCAAGGCAAGCCAGCTGCCAGGCTGATTTGAAAACACCGGCCTGCATTCATTCATGCATTCCTCTGACACCGTTGTCCTCAATGAATGAGGTGAAAGCAAAGCTTCAATTATAAAATGGTCAGTGGTCTGCAGGTCTGCTATTATTTCATAAAGTCCACATTTAATTACAAAGAAAACCTTTTGTATTACACCCATACTACATTAATACCTCTGCGCATATTTATTTATTTTTGTATTGTTTCATATGCGCTTTTTTGAAGGGGTGTCTGCAGGGTCGGGTCTGTAAAATCTCGGAAATAATCGGGTTTCGGAACAAATTTCACCAGTCCAATTAGGGTCCGGGTCCGTAAAAAAAGAGAAAAGTCGGAACGGGTCGGAATCGGACAAAACTGTCACGGGTCCACTCAGGTTTTGTTTTCTTATTTGATTATTAGTTTTTTCATAACAGGTCGGAATTGGATCAGATTTCACATTTCCATTTCATTTCATTTCCGGACCGTTTTTTTTGGACCTGTGAAGAGCTCTAAGTCACACACATCTTAAATGGTTGCAGCCACTACAAAGGACTGTATATTGCCATACATCAGGGGTAGGCAATTGAGATAAGCCTAGGGCCAATATCACTCCCAGACATTCCATCGCGGGCCGCGCGCGAAGCGCGCGGGCGCAAAATTTTTTGGGTCTAATTCGGGTCTAACTCGGTCTAATTCGGGTCTAATTTGGGTCTAATTCGGTTCTGTTTGACCAATATAAATCAACATTTTTTCCGGTTTAAATATCAGCACAGGCGATTTTTCTGGTGATTTTTTTTTTTCTTCTCCATTTTCCTCTAATCTAGCTATAAAATGTTATAAATCCTTTAAAATGCATCGTGTTTATGAGTGCATGATTTCAAAAGTGGGTTCAGGTTCTATGAAATAAGTATTTATAATTATTTTAACATTCATTTTTAATACTTTTTTTATAACACTTTTCAGTAAATCATTAATACTGTATCTTTCTGTATTTGGATATAATAGATATAATAGCGGCCTATATGTGAGACTATCGGTCTGATACTGTATAAAAATAAAATCCCTCCCCCCCAAAAAAAAAATCAAAAAATATTTTTCTAAAAAAAAAAAAAAAATTTTTTTTTTTTTTTTCAAAATTATCTCACGGGCCAGATATTATTTCTGGGGGGCCAATTTCGGCCCGCGGGCCGCCTATTGCCGACCCCTGCCATACATGATTGTCTGGTGAATCTGGTCTCAGACAAGATCAGAAAAGTACAGGAAAGGACAACAAGAATGTATAAACAAAGTACTGTAAAACTAGACTGGTTTGATCACGATGGTGCACATTACGGCAAGATATTCCAAATACCCCAGATATTGTGTTCATTAATGAAATTACAAAAATACGTTTCTATCTTTGAAATAGGCTGCCCATTTGATTTGTATATAGATACTTGTTTTACATCCAAAGTGTGTGTGTGAGGCAGCAAATAGCTAATTTAAGCCGCAATTTAGCTTGTGGAGAAATAATGCAATAGTCAAAATAACATTCATGTTTTAGAAGCTAAAGCATGCACTTACGTTTTGACTGCATGGTAAACGAATCCACTGGTTATTAAACTGGACCTGCTGCAACTGTTTTATGCTCGAGTCTCTGTCCTCTTCACCGGCTGGCTAAGCTCACATAGTGTCTACCTGTCATTTTATAGCTTACTTTGATGGGGGGAGCCCAACCTTGCTAACCTTGCATAAATTATATGACCTGACTGTGCAAAGTTCAATCTGCAGGGGAAATCCAACCTATGAATGAATTCATTAATAGTAGGATTCCCTTTTGGTGTAGAATTAACTGTTAAATCTATAATATTGTACAGTTTTAAGTTGTGAATTTGAACATGTCCAGCAGAGTGAAGCTCGATTCATACTTTGTCGCATAACAGTGTCACACGCTGCTCTATAGACAGTGATTAAATGTGACAACTCCTAGGACAATAAGACATCAGAATACTACAGCGACAGTAAAAAAAAAAAAAAGACCAATCCCTAAGTTGACTGAAATATTTGCATTGGGTTTTGGACGGATTAAGAAAATGAACTATGCAGCAAACAAAGGCAAAACAAATCTTCAACAAGGCAAGGAGACAAGGCAAGTTTATTTGCACAGCACATTTCATCAGCAAGACAATTCAAAGTATTTTACACAAAATATTCAGAGCATTATGACAAAATAAATACATTATAAAAGGACATTTACCATAAATACAATCAACATTTTTCATCATTATGTTCATAAGACCTAAGACATAAGAACTATAATGGGTATGGCGAATATTATACTCCCTTATGACTGTTGATAATTACAAGATATCAGGATGCCTTATGGGATGCTTATAGCTAATTTTTAACACATCAAGGCTGCTTTATATTGCGTTATGAAGGTATCAATTACTTAATGTGTTGTTAGGTTTACATGGCTTTAGAACCAAATATATATTTATGTTCATATTGTCTGTTTGTTCTGGTGTGGTTTGTCTGAGTGCAAGGCAATTGTCACAGTCATGGACGTTGCCTCTCTTTTCTAGGTCTTGTATGTCTATGTTATATTCTTGTTCTAGTTTTCATGGTTCATGTTTTCCCCAGGTGTTTCTCATGTGTAATCATCAGCCCTTGTGTGTATATTAGTCTTGTCTTGTTTCAGTGTCAGTCCTTGTCGAGTCATTGTTTGGTGTCACCTCATCATTTAGTTAGTTTGTATTTGTGATTCTGTTCACCAACTGTATATTAAAACACCCAACCATGGGTTTTTGATCACTACCTGCCTGTCCTGCTTTTGGGTCCTCACAGCACCAGACCGTGACAACAATAAACCTTTCTTTCTTGTGTATTTTCATTTACAGCATGTGCTAATAGGCATGCTATAGGATAGACACTTGGACACTGGGCCGGGTAGCTACAGTATATGCTGACGGCCCCTCTTGTATTTCTAATTCTTCTTCCTTCCAATACACCCCTTATCAAACAATTTTCAACTTAGTATGGAAAATACTCAATACTCAAATATTCAGAATATATGTGAGGAAATATAAGGAAACATTGGATAGTATTGTCAAATGACAAGCTAATTTAGGTGACGGTCTAATAGCATAGGGTCACAATGAAGAAGAGCATGCCTCCGAGAAGGGGCGCGGCTTTGGCAGTGACGCATTTGCCATCCGGTCTATCAGGACATCTACCTTCCCAAAATAAACAAAACTTGCCATGTAGGTTCAGTCCTATGCCAAGCCAACCTTCCTCAACTGGCATTGTGGGCCGATTGGCCTAATGGTGGCACTACAGCCACTTCCCAAAGTTACAAACGTAGAAAATGAATGAATTGCTGGTGCAGTGGCTATGGCACTGTTACCTACAACATGAAAGTTCCAGGTTTGAATTCCGGCAGCAGTTCTTTCCGTCTGGAGATTGCATGTTCTCCCTGTGTCTCCCCAAAAGTAATTTATATGGCTGCCTGCCACCTGCACATTGACAACAATTGTGGACATTTGCTCACCCCTTACGCTATTTTATTTACTCTAGAACCTGTGTGTCTATTTGTTTTGTTCTGCAGTGCAGGCTTTAGTATTGGGGTATATTGTGTCTGTATACCGTTTTGTGCATGGATTTGAAGTGCTTTTTAGAAGGGATACTGTGATGACTGATGACACTGTGATCTTGTATTTGTTGTTCTGCATAGCGCAGGCTATTGTACAGGTGCAATCAGTGGTAGAAAGTAAGTACATTTATTACATTTATTTATGTACTCAAGTACTGTACTTAAGTCATTTTGAGGTACTTTTTATTACTGGAGTATTTCCAATTTTCAATACTTTTACTTCTACTCCACTACATCTTAGAGACAAATATTGTACTTTTGCTCTACCGCAATTATTTGAAAACTTTAGTTACTAGTTACTTTGATTTTAATTATTATTACACAACACATTAACCACTTCAGCCCTACTCAAACTTTGGCCATTTGAAAATAGCCGATCTACAAGCACAAAAGCACACAACACGTCGCGATGCGACGTGTTGTGTGCTTTTAAAACTGCTATTTTCAAAAGATGTTTTATAAAATGTTAAATTTAAATTTTAGACATAAATATGATAACTTGTGAAACAGGACATTCTGCATAATGAGTACTTTTACTTTTGGTACTTATAGTATATTTTGATGTTTTGATACTTTTGTACTTTTACTCAAGTACATTTTTATTACCGGACTTGTACTTCAGAGTGTTCCTACATTGCAGTATTGATACTTTTACTTAAGTAAAATGTTTGAGTACTTTTTCCACCACTTAGTCAGGGGATATTAAAAAAGTCTTGGAATAAATTCCTTACCAAAAAAAATCTTCACCAATGTGTTTGCAAAGGTGTCTAGTAACCCATATCACAAAGACTGAAATTCAGTATCCCTAGGAGAATTTTTGACAGCTCCTTAAAGTTGGGGTACCCACCATAACCTTGGTTAAAAAAAAATCCTCCCCAAAAAATCAAAATTTAATTCTGTTTTAAGTAGCATGTGAGGTGTCAAACTAGGGTCTTTTTATGATTCTGAATCCATTGCAATCATTTGTTTTGCACCAAAACCACTCCTTGGGCTAAAAACGGCCCAATCTCAATGGGCTTTTTACACAAAAAGTATACATGGCTATGGCCGTTTTTAACCAAGGTTATGGTGGGTACCCCAACTTTAAGGAGCTGTCAAAAATTCTCCTAGGGATACTGAATTTCAGTCTTTGTGAGATGTGTTACTAGACACCTTTACAAACACATTGGTGAAGATTTTTTTTGGTAAGGAATTTATTCCAAGATTGGAAAATATTCTGCTAATATCCCCTGACTAACTGGGTACAATACTAAATACCAGTACTGTTGCTTCGTTGTTGATGGTGCTTTTTGTGATGTTATTCCTGTATCTGCTGTATCTTACAGTATTGTTGTGACGGGCAAAGTCACCTGTTTCTGTGAATGTGAGTAACATGGGATAAAGTTACCTGAAGATTTCAGTTACCTCCTAGTTTCATTGGATGTGCATGTTAGTGTTACCCTGTCATTGGCTGTTCTGTGTTCTGTGCTGGTTTTGATAGAGAGACGTCAGGCGTGAGGAACTGCTGGATTCATATGTTTGGTTTGGTGCAGCTTGTATTGCATCATCTTTAGTGAATTGTTTGAGGAGGTAGCAACACACCGTCTCTGTTATCAGCCTGTGACAGACACCCATGCTTATGAGGGGAAAATATATTTTGTGGTAAGAACTTAATTTATTACTATCGCTACTAATTTACATTATCTTGTGATAGAATTGCCTGACTCTGCAGTTAAAGTCATGAATGTGAAATAATGTTTACACATGCACGCAAACGCACACGCACGCATGCAAACACACACACACACACACACACACACACACACACACACACACACACACACACACACACACACACACACACACACACACACGCACACAGTCACACATGCGCATACACACTCGTGCATACACACACACGCGCATGCACGCACGAGCGCACGCACACACACACACACACACACACACACACACACACACACACACACACAGACAATATTGCTATTGCTATAAACACTGTATCTTTTGGGTACAGTGGGTTTTACAGTGATGTCAAGGAATTATTATCGAGTTGATTAACCTGAAAAATAACCAGCTTAGTTATATTCTGTGAAATAATTTCTCATGTTCAGACTTCTGGTTACGGTGGTTATGGCCATGTTAAAAATGTATGTTGTATGAAGGTGAAGTAAGGACAGACTGCACACATTCAGCAAAGCCTTTCTGAGGGAAAATGAATAGCTGACATGGTTATCTAACTGTATATTAATTGGAATATATATTCGTTTTTATTCTACAGTAGCTTTTTACATTGAATGATTAACTTCTCTTCACTCCATCAACAAACACCATTACACTACGCCCATTCCCTTTGCCCAATTTTTTTTTTTTTTTTTTCTGCACAATGTTTACTTGAATGCGCAATACACACCTGACCGGAGTTCTAAATCTAAACCAATCAAAATCTCAACTGAGAATGTGTTGTTGTCTATTATGGACAGGTACCAAGTCCTGTGAGCTACGAAGACAAGCTTCCACTTGTCAGTTACTACATTCCTGCGCTGACACACACTATTAACTTCATAGACTGCACCCACAGAAACACAGGTAAGCCTTCATGTACTTGGAATGGAAAATAAAGGAACGTAACTTTGAAGGAACATGATTTATATATGTATGTGTTATTGTTGTTGTTGTATCATTTTTTATTATTTTCAGTAGTGTCACGGTGCGGGGCAGAGAAGCGTAGGACCCAAGCGCAGACAGTGAGCAGAGACAGAACGAATCAGATGCAGGGGGATTTATTACTTAAACAGGGAATATAAGGGCAACAGGTACCAGACAGAACACAGTCACAACATTAATGAACTAACACAGACTGGAAACAGAGGGGCATATAAATAGACAGAGACTAACTAGGCACAGGTGAGAACAAAGGACAATTAACACATGATTGGCTGTAACAGAACAAGACACAGGTGAACTACAATTGCAAAGACATACTGGTGAGACAAGACAGGAAGCAACAACTAGGGCAGACAGGAAACACCAAGACAACACTACAGAATAAGGGTACAAGGAGAACAGGGAACAATACAACAGGAAGAGTGGCCAAAAGGGTCCAAAAGGGTCCAATACCATATAAGGTCAGAGACAGGCTAAATAATAAAGTCACAGTCCACGGTCCGAGGAGCGGACCGTGACAAGTAGTCAATATTATATATTTTTTCCCCTTTTTCCTCCCAATTTAGTCATTATGCCACTTAATTAATCCACACACATTTACTGTATGTGTTGCCACTGTTTTTGGACCCTACTGGCTCACCTGCGGGTGAGGAGCCCCCAATGCGTGGATGTAAACTCCCTCCTACTCATTTCAGGAAGACGTAGTGCCTCCCTCCTACTCTGTACATTACAAACTCCCACCAGTGCCACATCCATGGCCACATCAGCCCTTAGGAGTACAGTTTGTGCAACGTCAGAGTGACGTGGCCATGGTCCTGCCTATATATGTTGTTGTTTTTTTGTTTATGGTTAAGTCAGAGTGACGTGGTCATGGTCCTGCCTATATATGTTTTTGTTTTGTTTTGTTTATGGTTAAGTCAGAGTGACGTGGTCATGGTCTGCCGGCCAGCCTTATTCCCAGTAGCCAATTTTAATATAGGATGTGAAAGGAGTGAAATATGCCATGGACATAATGATGGGGTGCCGTGGATGAAACAAATATGCATAGGGGTGCCCTAGCTGAGCCCAAAAGATTGAGAACCACTGATCCAAATAGACCACATAGTTGACTCAGTGAACTCTCAGATCTTGATTGTACGGTGAATGAGTATGGGACTGGTTCAACTGCATAGCTGACCTATCAGATCGTGCATTTTAACATTACTTGCATGCTGGGGTCTTTACTCAGCCAATTTCAGTTTAAGAAGTTGACAAATTGAGTTAAAGTTACAGGAATGAGCAATCATGATACACAGACGTATGCAGAGCAGGAATTTCAGGGAGGCCACGAAGGCCATGGCCGTGTGCCCCTCAAAAAATGGCATGCCCTGAGGCCACAGTGGCCTTAATGTCCCAGCTGACTGTATGACTTTTTCCTCTGTCTCTTTCTTGTCAATATGTAGACACCAGTGTCTCTTTATTTCTTTCTATTCTGAATTCTTAACTCCCCTGAGTCCCAATCTTTAAAGGTTTCATGACGTTCAGTTCTACCACACATTAAAAGTATTTGTCATGGTCCTTCAAACGTGTATAGAAAGTTTTAACAAAAAAATCCACTCCATTGATCCATGGCAGGTGTTTTTCTCTCACATTTCTAAAGCCTTTTCAACTGCAATGAAAAAATAAATCTTTGCCTGCGGGTGTCGCTGGTGAGGGATTTTGCCTGTCAATCATCGCCTCTGCTCCGCCCCCCCCCCCAAAGGAAAGGATAGGGGAGGGGAGGGGCGAGGAGGAGAGTGGGCGGGATTAATCGACTGCCGAAGGGCCAAGCTCAGATTACTTTTCAGCCTAATTATTCAGAAAACCCCGGACCACAAAAAATCCACTGAATGTTCAAAGTTCAGATTTTTTTGGGTGTAATTGAGGTCATAAAACCCCCAAAAAAACATAAAAAAAAAAAAAAAGTGAAAATTAATGTCATAGAACCTTTAAACCAATCCAGTAACTTTGATTGGTGCAGGGCTGAGCATGGATCAGATTGTAAATACCATAATTTATTTATTTCACTGCAGATAGTCTACATATTGGATGTAGACTATCTGCAATTAAAACATTCCTCACCACCGCTGATCTGACAAAAGTTGTTCACGCTTTCATCTTTTCACGCTTAGACTACTGTAATTCCCTGTACTCCTCCCTCCCAAATAAATCCATCAATAGTCTTCAACTGGTTCAGAATGCTGCGGCCCGTCTTTTAACTGGTACAAGAACATTTGACCATATCACACCCATTTTAGCATCCCTCCATTGGTTACCAGTTGAATTCAGAATCACTTTTAAAATCCTACTCACTACATGTAAGGCTAGGGGGGTGCTCCTTCCATTCCGACATCTCGCCACTCCGACTACTTCCGCGTGCGGTTAGGGTTAGGGTTAGCGTTAGGTATAGGGTTCGTTAACGTCGGAAAGGCGACATGTCGGAAAGGCGAAATGCACCCAAGGCAAGGCTAGGTCTTGCTCCAGCCTATATTTCCGACCTACTCCCCCCCTATGTGCCTACTCGTAGTTTGAGATCCTCAAATCAAGCGCTCCTGGCCATTCCAAAAGGTCAGTTAAATTCAAAAGGACGTATGGCCTTCGCCTTCAGGGCCCCTACTCTTTGGAATGCCCTACCCCTGGAGATCAGGCTCACCGGTATGCACCGGTATGAAAGTGAATTGTACCTGTGCAATCCTGCATTGTTTTCTGCATTGTTTTTAATCCTTTTTTTCCCCGTTTGTTACTGTTTTCTTTTCTTGTTTTCTTTGTGAAGCACTTTTTGTAACACAGTTTTGAGAGGTGCTATATAAATAAAGTTTTATTATTATTATTATATTAAAATTTAAATCATCCTTAAATTCAATTAATTCTTTCAATGAACTAAAATATGTTTTTATTTGATGGCCTCCCTGCCCTGGCATTTGGCCTTTGTGCGCTAAAAAAAGGGCAACACCAAAGGCCAAGTGGCCTTGCCCCTAAAATGACAAAATTCCAGGCCTGGACGTATGCATAGTAATATGCTTTAACCGGTTGTATGCCTTTAGTCTCTGTAGTATGATGTCATGGCTTGTAACAAGCATCATTTCTGTGCATGTTTGTGTTTCTTACAGAGGAGCTCCAGATCAAAGTTTCTGCACTTCCGCTTGCTGGGGTGCAACTGCCTTCTGAAGAAAGAAAGCACCATCCGCCCTATTAGTGCACCGCACCGATAGCATTGTTTAAGCGTCTGTGGTGATTGCGATCAAAGCCTCAGGTGATGGATGTGCCCACATCGCACGCACGCACGCACGCACGCACGCGCACACACACACACACACACACACACACACGCACACACACACATGCACAAACACATGCACACAGTCACACAGTCACACATGCGCACGCACACGCGTGTGCGCACACACACACACACACACACACACACACACAGTATTGCTATAAACACTGTTTCTGTTTGGGTACATGAGTGGATTTATGTCTATGTTTTACAGTGATGCCAAGGAATTATTATCGAGTTGATTAACCTAACCAGCTTAGTTATATTCTGTGAAATAATTTCTCATGTTCAGACTTCTGGTTACGGTGGTTATGGCCATGTTAAAATGTATGTTGTATGAAGGTGAAGTAAGGACAGACTGCACACATTCAGCAAAGCCTTTCTGAGAGAAAATGAATAGCTGACATGGTTATCTAACTGTACTGTAATTGGAATATATATTGGAAATTTTGAATATATTCATTTTTATCTCAATTCGTTTTTATTCTACAGTAGCTTTTTACATTTAATGATTAACTTCTCTTCACTCCATCAACAAACACCATTACACTACGTCCATTCCCTTTGCCCCAAGGTTTCTTTTTTTTTTCCTGCACGATGTGAATGCACAATACACACCTGACCGGAGTTCTAAATCTAAACCAATCAAAATTTCAACTGAGAATGTGTTGTTATCTATTATGGACAGGTACCAAGTCCTGTGAGCTACGAAGACAAGCTTCCACTTGTCAGTTACTACAATCCTGCACTGACACACACTATTAACTTCATAGACTGCACCCACAGAAACACAGGTAAGCTTTCATGTACTTGGAATGGAAAATAAAGGAACATAACTTTGAAGGAACATGATTTATATATATATGTATGCATGTATGTACAGTATGTGTTGTTGTTGTTGTTGTTGTTGTTGTTGTTGTTGTATCATTTTCTATTATTTTCAGTAGTAAATATTTTTTGGGGTTGGGAGGGTGCGTACTGCGTAGATGAATACAGGAAAGGTGGGCACTATAGAAATCTGGGCACCATCATTTTGGGAAGACTGGGCACCAGGAAAGAGTGGGCACTTGGATACCTGTATCTAATAACGACTATGGTAATCTGTACATGCGTGAAGGTGCATGTATGGCCATGAGCGTGCACAAACGTGTTCCTTTAGTTTGGGGGCTGCAATAGTAATAGCAGCTCTCATGAGGAAACTTGTGTGACATGAAGTCTTTGGTTTCACACATTAATACATAACAGCATGTAAAGACAATGTTTCAGTAAAGACAATGTTTCAGTAGTTTGTGGTTGTTCCATGCTCATTCTTTCAATGTATTTGCATATACAAATGCTGTGATCAAACGTACTAATGGCCACCTATTACCTGGCATTGAATAGCTACAGTAGATCACCTGTGAATGAATACATCCGTACCAATGACGGTGACTCATTTGCAATTGCTTGGTACATTGCTCGCCAAACCCTGGACACGTGATTGTAAACAATCCCCACTGCACCCTAAGTATTATAGGCTACTGCAAGGAAATCCACTCCATAATGTGTGGGGGGGGAAACAGCAAATCTACAAGCTCACAATGCCTGGGGGTTTAAAGTGGATTAAATATCATTTACCAACAACAAAACAGCATGCTATTTTAGGATATAGCGTGTGACAGTGACAGACAGTCGCACAGGAATGCAGTCTCACAGACACGCACCATTGCATGTGAAACAACGCAGTGTTTGATATGCGGGCGTGTGCTGAAACAACGATAAAAGCCAGGTTGTAAATAACTAGCCTGGCATTGCCAGACTGATGACGTGGATTCACTCACATGTTCCTCCACGGTATCTTAATGCCAGATAATAGGTGGTCAGTGGTGTTGTGTGTACCAGGAGGGACTGATAGACATGACAAGGACTTCAGCATGACAAGGATTTTTCAATAAAAATAAATATTTTTAAAATAAATCGTGCACGCCCCCCAAACTACACGTGTGCACCCCCTGTACCTATGCACCCTCCCAACTACAATAAAAGCCAGGTCGTAAATAACTAGCCTGGCATTGCCAGACTGATGACATGGATTCACTCACATGTTCCTCCACGGTATCAGTATCCCTAGTTCCCACTCTTCCTAGCGACCAGTTTTCCCGGTGCCCACTCTTCTCAGTGCCCAGTGTTCCCGGTGCCCATTTTTCCTGGCGCCCACATTTCCCTAGTGCCCACTCTTCCAAGGTGCCCCGTTCTCCAAGCTCACTAAAATACGTAAGTACATCCAGATTCAGTGGTCCGGACTCCGAGTCCGTACTGATCTGTAGGCGGCAGGCGGGTTATGGTGGCTGAAAATGCCGAAGTTGATCACTGACAGGCATATATGAAGTGTGAGTGTCTGTGTCCGTCTCTCTCTGGTGGTTCTGAGACCCAGTTGTTTTGTTATAGGCTACATTATGCTGTTACTTGTCCCATTAAAATGGATCAAGCATGAGCAGCTATTTAATTGGTTTTGTATTGATTTGTAAGGTTGTATGAAATGTTGATTGATTTGTATAAATTAGCTATTTCGGCAGTGAAATTGAATGCGCTCTGATGAAATGTATTTGTCTGTTAAAACCTGATTTGCGCACTGTCGCGTCATTGAAAGTAGCAGATCTACAGTACAAGCTCACACAATGTACTGTAATGCCATAACATGTTGTGAGCTTGTAGATTTGTTACTTTCGGTGCCCGCCGCCCGGCGACCTGATGCGCAACCAGACTTGAGCTGATGCATAAATGGCCAAAAAGGTCAAATCTACAAACTAACAACGTGTGGCAATGCAAAGAGTTGTAACCTTAGAGATCTGTTCCCTCATGCATCTCTTTAAATGCGTCTATAATGTCTATTTGTTGATTGTGCAAAATAATGAGCATTACTACACAGCTGTTGTGGATTAAGCTAATCAACTGTTTGTGGTAGAGATGCAGCAGACAGAGGAGATAGGGGGTAGCAGTAATGACATGGCCCAAGTTATTATAACATAACGTCTTGCCTCCATTAGTGTAAGACATGCAATACATTTCTGGTGTGAAATAGCTAAAACATAACTGTAAAAGGCCCCCCAAAATCCCCCTCAAAAGGCATTTACCCCCCTAAATTTGGCGCATGCTTCAGGCAATACTACTTAGAAAGTGGTGGCGGCACCTATGGCCACATCAGCCCATATACGTGTAACGTCAGAGTGATGTGGCAATGGTCCTGCCTATGGGAATATCGGGTTTGTTTATGGTTATGTCTGGGTCAGAGTGATGTGGTCGTGTTGGACCGGCCAGCCCGCCAGCCCTCCCAGTAGTTGATTTTAATATAGGATGTGAAAGGAGTGAAATATGCCATGAATATAATGTAGGAGTGCCGTGGATGAAACAAATATGCATAGGGGTGCCCTGAACCCAAAAAGATTGAGAACCACTTATTGGGACGAGGAAAGTTGTTGGAATGTTTCAACTGCATAGTTGAACTCTCAGATCATGATTGGACGGTGAATGAGTTGTTGGAATGTTTCAACTGCATAGTTGAACTCTCAGATCATGATTGGACGGTGAATGAGTTGTTGGAATGTTTCAACTGCATAGTTGAACTCTCAGATCATGATTGGACGGTGAATGAGTTGTTGGAATGTTTCAACTGCATAGTTGAACTCTCAGATCATGATTGGACGGTGAATGAGTATGGGACTGGTTCTACTGCACTAGCAGTAGTGAATAAGCGTGGGATAGTGAATAAGCGTGGGACTGTTTGCATTTTAATATTACTTGCATGCTGGGGTTTTTACTCAGCCAATTTCAGTTTAAGAAGATGACAATTTGAGTTAACGTTAGAGGAATGAGCAATCAAGTCATGATACACAGACATATGCATAGTAATATTTTTTAACCAGTAGTATGTGCCTTTAGTCTCTGTAGTACAATGTCATGGCTTTTATTGGCATCATTTCTGTGCATGTTTGTGTTTCTTACACTAGACCCGGAGGCAGAAGAGCTCCAGATCAAAGTGGCTGCACTTCCGCTTGCTGGGGTGCAACTGCCTTCTGAAAAAAACAAGCACCATCCACCCACTATTAGTGCACCGCACCGATAGCATAGTTTAAGCGTCTGTGGTGAATGCAATCAAGGCCTCAGGTGATGGTGCCCACATCGTTGCATTAGTTAGAGCATTCTTAACAGTCATGAACGCTCTGTCTACGGTGTGTGTATGGGGGCCTTGCCTTTTAGGGTCTCATTCAGGGACTACATGAGGTGCAGAGGAACTCCTGCATTGATTTGACTGTGAGCAGCCTATAGTGCGTGGCAACGTGTTGTGGCACGTAGTGTAGTAGCCATGTTGTGTGTCAGAGAGTACATAAAGACAAGCTTTAGACTAGAGAGTGACGCTGGATGACAATAAATGATGTGGTCAAAATTCCTAGCCTTCGTAAGCACATTAATGTATAACCAAGAGTCAAGAAGAATTAACACATGGGGTGCCAAAACTGTATTAAAACGGTTTTGCAAAATGTGCAAATAGTTACGCGGAGTGCCAAAACCGAATACCGTTCGGTTTTGGTGTCTTTTTGTTTTTTTCCACACAGGAGGGGCTGGAGCAGCTCTGGGATTACCCATTGTGATCCTGAGAAGGATAGGCCAAATAGATCACCGGAAACAAAAACATGGCTCCCCATCCGCTTCCTGTGTATTTCCTTCTTTAAAACGCCTATATCTCCGAATCTGTTTCCGGTGGGGAAAACCGGTCATGCGCGATGCGCGATCCCCCCCCCCCCGTTGTAACTCGCGAGTGAAATGTTATCGTTCCAGGATGTAGCCATGGTCATCGCGCTACATGAATGGATGCTTTTTTTTTACGTGGATTTGCTCGTCGTGGAGTCTAGAGCTTTAAACAGCAAAGCGCAGTCAATGGGGAGAATGCTGGCACCCACGCTAAGTTGTTATGAAAAAATGCTGGCACCCTAAGGTTTTATTTGTCCTATTCATGCAAGCAGTGACATGTTGAGCGACATGATCCGCAGAGACTGTGCTATCACAACAATACAATACAACAAGATAAACATAAAATTAATTATACACAGAAAGCAGTATGATGAAACTCTTTAGACAGGTACAATATATTTTAGCAGCAGTGTCAAATGTGTGCAAGAGAAGAAGGCATAATACTGTATATCTTTATAGCAGCAGTGGCAAACGTCCAAAGAAGCACATACATCAAAACACTTGACTGTGCAAGTAACATTTTGAGCAGCTGCTTAGGATTCTTAGGTTTTTTGTTTGTTTTTTTACCCTGTCCTTCATAATATGATAATTATCATGTCTCAGTACTTTGTAATACAGGGAAGAACATTATCTTTGTAAATTAGGGATAATTTCCTTTCAACAGTTATATTTAGCTTGACAGTGAAATTAAAATGAAAAAGAAAAAAAAATGTCAAAAAACTTTACAGTATTTTGCATAGGAATTGAAAGAGTAATTCCCTTACTAGGCCTAGTATCTGTGAGTTTCACTGCATACTCAATCACTCGCATATTTAACCAGTGGCGTAAAGTAACAAAGTACATTTACTCAAGTACTGTACTTAAGTACAATTTTGAGGTATTTTTACTTTACTGGAGTATTTCCAATTTCCAATACTTTTACTTCTACTCCACTACTTCTTAAACATAGGCTATTTGAAAAAAGCCCATCCACATAACGCGTTGCATCGCGACGCGGTGCGACGTGGCACTTTTTTCCAACATATAGTACTTTTACTTTCGGTACTTTAAGTACATTTTGATACCAATACTTTTATACTTTTACTCAAGTAACATTTCGAACACAGGCCTTTTACTTGTAGAGTATTTTCAATGTGTAGACATAGAAGAGCCGCGTCATTATGTAGGCTACTCTTGAACCACAACATGGCCCCCGCTACATGTTGACGACCCCTTAAGGATTTTTTGCTACGCATTATAGGGAAGCCAGTGGCGACGTCCACCTTCGACAGACCTGCATGTGCGCGACCGTGCACGTCCGTGTCCGTGTGAACTGTTCGGGTGAAACCGAATGGAACCGAGTGCAGCCGACAAAAATGGAACGAGCCGCCATTGTTTTCTGTGGGCAGTTTTAACTTTTTACTTTCGGTTTTAAAACGCTCTCAAACTTCTTTTTTGAGGCACAGAATTTTTTCTTTTAAGATATCGTTTGGATAGAATTTAGTTGTTTAACTTCATATATGTGGTCAATTTATCATGACAGAGCCTATTTAAAAATAAAAATTCAGAGAACCGGCAGGGGCGGGCAGTGACACGCATTGTATCCGAATAAAGCAACCTATTTTCGGCATGACCCGTTCAGAAGTCCCCTCTGCGTCACTCCCTGGTGGACGCGGAAACAAACTGCTGATGAGGAGGGGGGGGGAGTGGAGGGGCGGTGTTTGACAACAGTTTTTCTTTTCTTTTTTTATCTCTGAACTTGCCTACAATCCCTTTAAACGTGCATTAGTGTTAGTGTCTATGTTGGCTTGAACTCCCGAATCGCCTTTAGATTTCCTTGTTTTATTTTGTGCTGCTGTTTGATTTTTACAAGCACAGCACTGCAATAATGATGAATTGTGACTTATTGTGTTGTTTTTACAGTTAAAAAAAAACTGCTGTAGACAGGATGTCCAGAGGAACATCAGCTTTCGCCGAACGTAAGTTCTATTCTATTAAAATAGACAAAATCAGCGAACTGAATGATTTGTCACATCAGTGATCTTCATTAATATTACATTCATTTTTCGAACCAGGAAAGAACAGTGGCCCGGCAGAACTGAGAATTGTTCTGATCGGGGGAAGACGCAATGGAAAGAGTTCAAGTGGAAAGAGTTCAGTGGGAAACATCATCCTGGGCAGAGATGTTTTTGAAACAAACAGAAGAACAGCTAAGAGTGTCGTGAGACAAGAGTTAGTGTCTGGTAGGCAGATCACTGTAGTCGACACTCCAGGATGGACAGGTTATTGTCCCCTAGATCTAACGCCAAAACTGACTCAGTTAGAAATCCAAAAGAGTGTGCATCTGTGTCCTCCAGGACCCCATGCCTTTGTCCTAGTGGTGCCATTGGACACCAGACACGTAGGGACAGGGTTGTCAGCAGAGGAGCATGTGAGGTTTCTCCTCCATGACAGAGTGTGGAGACATACTATTGTGGTGTTCACTGTAGCTGATAAAGACAAAATGAGACCTGTTAGAGATCTCAGTGATGACTTAGGATATCTTATTAATAAATGTGAAGACCGCTTCCATGTTCTTAATATTACTGACAGAGAAGATAGAAGTCAGGTCACAGAGCTACTAGAGAAGATAGAGCACATGGTGACTAGAAATGGTTGTCACTACCAGACAGAAAAACATGTCTCTGAGGGACTGGAGCTGAGGGAGAGAACTATCAGAAGAAGAGCAGAACAACGGATGGCAGACGCTCAGAAACAAACGAAACCTCCAAAAGATATTGGTATGTTTTGTTTTACTTTGTCAACAAAGAATATTTGGTGTGTTATCTGTCTCCATCTGGTTCCGCTTTATCGTGTCCACCTCAATCACTCCAACCACCAGCATGTCCTCTCTCACCGCATCCACAGACTTCCTGCTTATCCTCCAACCTACTAACTTGGGCTGATTCTCTAGTCATTTCTAACCTTCTCAATTGCCGCTGCCCCCAGCTCTGCCACCTATCTTCTTGCAAGTTCCACTGTCTCCAGCCACAGTATGGCTTGTCTCACAATCGTTTTATACATCTTCCTCGTTCTGCGGTACTCACTCTCGTTCACACACACTTGCCCTCGTACTGCACGTTGTCTGCACCATTCTTCTAGTCCAACAACTCCTCACAGGCTATGATACTGCTGCCCCCATGGGGCCCTGTGACCAACGGGCCTCCTCGGACTGGATTCGATCCAATGCTGGACCCCCCACAGGCCCCTAACAGCTCTTCCAGGCTGTGCTGCGGCCACCACAGGCCTTTGTCTAACAGCTTTCACAGGCTGTGATTTGTCCAACGGCTCCCTTGGGCCGTAATTATTAATCAGCCCACGCATTCTAGGCTGGCCCTCGTGGTTCCTTAAAGTGCAGCTGCGATGGCTTTTTAGCTACTCTACCTTTATTGTGAAATGTCTTAGTAAAACAGAGTTTTACTAAGAGAAATCTGGTTGTGTCTCAGGAAATCACAGTCTCAGCCAACCGTCCCGTCCCCTCGTGCTATGGGATCTAAGGATCTAAATGGAACAAAACACTTGTGCACTGTGAGTTTAAGTTTAAAACGAGAACATTTGTAATATAACAGCCCTGTAGTATCTCCATAATGATAATCAGATGCGTGTGAAAGAACATGAGCTATGGGAATCACACAGGTGAATGAAATCATGACTTATGATTATCCATAGGAGCCTGCTGATGATATCACACATTACTTCTTTATTTAAAGGGATTGACGGCAAGATAAGATAAACAAACACCGCGCCTCCAGCAGTTCGTTTCCCGACCACCAGGGGGTGACGCAGGAGGGACTTCCATAGACTTAAGGGGACTTCTGAAGGGGCCATGCCGAAAATAGGTTGCTTTATTCGGATCCAATGCGTGTTACTGCCCGCCCCTGCTGGTTCTCTGAATTTTTATTTTTAAATAGGCTCTTTCATGATAAATTGACCACATATATAAAGTTAAACAACTAAATTCTATCCAAACGCTATCTTAAAAGTAAATTCTGTGCCTCAAAAACGAAGTTTGAGAGCATTTTAAAACCGAAAGTAAAAAGTTCACACGGACGCGCACGGACGCGCACGGACGCGCACATGCGTGCGTTAATTTACGCCCCGGACAAACATAAACAGTAGGGAAAATACGGATTTCAGAAAGAGGACTGTGTTTCAATGCAGGAAAACATCCCAGCATCATTATATAGTGGCTGATAGAGGGGGAAAATGCAATATATATATATATATATATATATATATATATATATATATATTTATTTTTAGGCTTAATGTTGCCTAGAATCCCTTTAAAGAAAAAGGTGTCGAAGTAAATGTAAACAATGTTTTCTCTGGCAGGATTGGCTGACCTCAAGATTCTGTTGACGGGACAGTATTGGTCTGGAAAGAGTTCCGTAGGAAACACCATGCTAGGACTAAGTGTTTTTGAAGTTTATCAGAAGTCAGTGCAGTGTGAGGTAAAACATGGTGAAGTAGCAGGGAGACATCTGACAGTGGTGGACTCACCAGGCTGGTGGTACAACAGTCCACTACAGGACACTTCTGAGATGGACAAACTGGAGATTCAGAACAGTATGTGTCTCTGTCCTCCTGGACCACATGCTAATCTTCTGGTGGTTCCTCTTGATGAAGCATTCACCAAAGTGCATAAAGTAGCGGCAGAAGAACACATGACACTTCTGACACAGGGAGTGTGGAGTCACACTATTTTAGTGTTCACCTATGGAGACTGTCTGGGAGACACCAGCATTGAGCAGCACATTGAGGCTGAAGGAGAAGACCTCCGCTGGCTTGTTGACAAATGTGGGAACAGGTACCACGTCTTCAACGATGAGAAGAAAGATGACACTCAGGTCACCGAGCTGCTGGAGAAGATTGAGGAGATGGTGGCAGGAAACAGAGATGCACACTATGAGGTTGATGGAGATGTGTCAGAGAAGTTGTCAGAGAGGAAGAGGAACATAGAAGAACATGTCCAGACATTCATGACCAGGACTCTCAGACAAAGAGCTGTTCTGAAAGCTCTGTTTGAAGGTAAAGATTTTTTTTTAAATCTGTCTGTCTGTCTGTCTGTCTGTCTGTCTGTCTGTCTGTCTGTCTGTCTGTCTGTCTGTCTGTCTGTCTGTCTGTCTTATCTACACTCAGTACCTTATCTATCTGGCAGGATGGTATTACTACAAATAATAAGATTAATAATACTTCACTTGTAGATTAGAGGAATTGAGAGAAGAAGCTTCTCAACTGATCACCAATAAAGCAGCTCATTGTGATTATTTACACGTAAACATTCAATTTGAACACATATGTTATACATGAAAGCTACTATACGCAAGGGTAGATTTCCTTTCCAACTATAAATGTTAATTTGTAATAATTAATATACTGTAGCTGAATCTTTGAATCCAGGCCCTAAATTATCAAATAAGTGTTATGTGAAAAAATGTCGAGTTTTTGTCTTTCAGAAGAACGTCAGAGTCTACCAGATGTGAGGATGATGTTGGTGGGAGGAGAGCACTCTGGGAAGAGTTCAGCTGGTAATCAGATACTCCAGAAGTCTGTGTTTACAGATACAATATACAAAGTGAGTATCAAATATAAATGTTTTCTGATAACAATGTGTGACACAACCCCCCCCCCCCCCCCCCCATTAATCTATAGGCAGGCTATAGTTTATCAAATTAAAAATACAATAGCATAACATAAACGTAACTGCGCAAACAGACCTTTTTGAATATATTTTGTGATATAAAAATATTTATCGAACAATAACATTTGGATGTATATACATTTGACTATCGATCTTTCACCACTGTGCTCAGGGGAATCATATCTTTTGTTATAAAGTATTAAAACTGCGCTCCATATTCGACAACAGATGCAAAAGACGACACAGCGATACTGTTGCTTGTTGTCTTGGTAAAACATTGCTAACATTCAAAGTACAAAACCTGCAGCCAGACTAACATTAGAACCACATTTTCATACTCTCGATGTTGTGTTGCCGCTGGGATGGTAACTTACACTAGGTGCGTTCCAACTGAAAGATGAAATATTTATTTGAGCGGCGCGATTACATAAAAAGCGACCAGAAAGATATACACTTAAGGATTTTTACACCAAAGTAAGTCATATACAGACATCTTTGTGCAGAGGGATAGGGAAATGGACTTCCATATTCTCTCTCTCTCTCTCTCTCTCTCTCTCTCTCTCTCTCTCTCTCTCTCTCTCTCTCTCTCTCTCTGTGGCACTGTTAGACTAAGTGATGGAGAATACATTCAGAATTCAGTTAATCTCTGTCAAGGTCCTCTTTGCTGAGGACAGAATAGAATGGTTTTAATTATTATGATTAACATAATTGTAAACCTCATATTCCAGGAGTTTAAAACCCAGATTGAACCGCAGTCACAATGTGTCCGACAACAGAGACGAGTTGCAGGAAGAAATGTAAGCGTGGTCATCTGTCCAGACTGGTCCACTACACCTCCATCACAGAAGATCAAAGATGTCCTTCTGAATGGACTGGCTCTGTGTTCTCCTGGACCCCATGCTGTCCTGCTGACTGTCTCTGTAAGGTCCAGTTTCTCTGAAGCTGACAGGAGATCAGTGGAGGAACACCTGGCACTGATAGGGGACCAAATTTGGAGAGACACTCTAGTCCTCTTCACATGGAGAGACTGGCTGGGAGAGAAATGTGTTGGCCAGTACATCGAGTCTGAAGGAGAACCTCTGAAGTGGCTCCTGGAGAAATGTGGCTACAGGTACCATGTTCTCCAGTTCTCCGAGTGCGACGTTTCAGAAGAAACAGAGCTGATGGAGAAAATAGAAGACATGGTGACGAGGAACAGAGGACACTTTGGACCTTTAGTCTCAAGAGAAGACCGGTCTGTCAGAGACACAGAACACTTCAGGGTGGGAAATGAGGCAAAGCAGAAGACACTGCTTGAAAGACTGAAAAGAAAGCCAGAATTCACTGCTGAAGAATGGGACAGACGAGAAGAAGAATGGAAGAAGATGGAGGCCAAATGGATGGAGAGAGAGGGGGAATGGAGGAGGAGTGAGCAGGAGATGATAGACAGGATGTTGAAGTTTGTGCTGACAGAGCCAGAAGAACCAACCCTGCCAGCTGTCAGGAGAAGAAGGACCAGTATGGAGTTTATTCCTCCAAGTAGTGAGTATCAGTGTAATTGATCGTTCTTACTGTGACTTTTATAAATGTAAAATGTTTTCTTCAGGTAAACTCACACTTCCCTTCTCCTCTTTCAGTAATGGTGCATTTAACTTAATATGAACTCTTTGTAAATGTAAATATGAACAGTATGTATTATTATTGATAATAATAATGATCAGCTGCAGTTCTTTCTTCTTTAATTACAATTGTACATGTCTGTTGTCATCTGTTCCAGTGAGTGGTGGAACCCCTTCAGCAACAGGAAGTTCATACAACAGGTTAAAGGTGTCTGATTGGCTGAAGAAACACCGTGGATCAGCAGCCTCCTCTTCAGGAGTCCACACAGCGAGTGGAGCTCCCAGCCAGCCAGACACTGATCTGATGAGTGTGAGAGATGAAGATGCTTCATAGATGTAAATTAAGTTTGACACCAATCACACACATTTTATGTTTGTGTTTCTTTAATTAAATGTGAGTACAATCTTACAATGAATGCGCAAAATCTCTGTAGGCCTACACATATCTGTAGTTCGCGACTTCAGATTAGGCACGTGCGTCACAGCCGACCCGAGGGAGTGCAGTGCACAGCGCCGAGTCGGTCGGATAGGTGGTTGTCCAGGACCGCCGATCTGACTGATACGCCCATTGCACAAAGGGCTCTGGCCGTGAACCAAATTAACCAATTGATTGCCGTGGCAACCCCAGCCTAAGCTTGATTTGGCCACACTTTTTCCCACACTTGTCGAATTCCTCACACCTGCCATTTAATGAGTTAGTCAGTCCATTTTTCATAGTCAGTCAGCACTCTTCAGACATTCTCCACACATTCTCTACAGACGTTTACCGCTGCACAAGGACTTTTCCATATGGGCACAAAAGGGACACAGACAGACAAACAGACAGACAGACAGACGGTTACAACGGGTAGAACGTACTGTGACAACGTGTATAACGGTTATTGCAGGTTTCCTTATTTGCATCGTTCCCACCTTGCATCGTTCCCAAGTACAGTACCCAATGTAATGGGCACCGGTGCAGTAAGTTAAAATAAACAATACACCACCCATCTGTCAAGTCATGATGGGTTGATGGTCCCACATGCACCAATCCGCTCACACACTAGACGGACTTCAATTATCAAATCAAGCATCATACACCATCCAAAGTATATTACACATTGAAGGTGTGGTCCAAATGGTCCAATCAGCTCACACAGGATAAACAAAATGTTGTAGCTATTGGCTTATTGTATTGTAGTTTTTTTTATTTTTTTTTATTGTGACTAAAATGGCAACTACAGACAAAATTGCATGAAAATTACCACAGATGAAAGAGTTACACTTCTGCATATTGGTGTATAGGTTCAAATTGCTTTTGACATATTGTTAGCTAATGACTATAATTATACAGTAAATTATTTTGACATACTGTGTAATTATTAAGTCAGCTTTATTTGCAAAGGAAAATGTAACTAAACATGTTACTTTTTATACATTTACACCTATCCACTGCTTGTTCAGGTATGTGTTTCAGTTCAAATACAATTTTAATCTCTACAGTAACTGCTGATTCTGAATCAGTTCATAATGAGATGATTATTGAAATATACATTCAGTTCTTTCATATTGATTTATGCTTATGGATTCACTGTTTGTAGTATTTCCATTTCGTGTGTGATCCTGTATATTAGTGTACAGTGTTTTGATTGGATTTTGACTCAACTATCAGGAAATAAATCATTGGTTCATGTAAAAGTACAGTACTGGAAATTATTGTATCATTTATTTAGTTATCTGTTATCTCCATACATCTATTAAATTATGTGTTTACTATTTATAGATGACTGACAGATGACTGACTAATAGATGTATGATCAAAGGTGTGTCTTCAGGGCAGACATGAACTAGTATCAATGTTTAGATATTAGTCTGAAATCTCTGTGTGCCCGACGTGTCATCCCAAAGCCTATTCACCTGTTTCCTAGGCTTTTCACTTCCTGTGTGTGTTCCACTTCCTATCGATTTGATCCAATGAAATCCAATGAAACTGGTCAGATGACTAATGATATCCAATGAAATCCAACAGGAAGTGGGAAACACACAGCCTAGGAAACAGGTGAATACCGCTTGTGCAAGGACACGCTGTGATTGGCCAGTAGCCACTTTGAGTGGCAGTTGGGGCAAACGCTCACCCCAAAACATGATTTACGATTCTGTGCCTATCGGTCCATAACTCGGACGGCATTGAGTCGGCTCAAGCAAACTTCGCAACATTCGGCGCGGCAACTCGCTCGGTTTAACTCGCTCTGCGGTGCCTCTCGCGGCTCAAGTTTGCTTGAGACGGCGCGCCTCCGTCAAAAACTATACTTTATCGGCCCAAAAAATGTTCTGAAGTTGCTGTAGGCAAGAGACAGTTCTGCGTTCGCACAGAAGCGGGGCGTGGTTATAGCACAAGCGGTATAGGCTTTGCTATGTCGCGTGCCCAACAACTTTGGGGGCAGCGAAATACAATCACAACCGAGCGGGGCCAGACCAAATCTGCCGAGGGCTTTGTTTTGTTTTTGTACCGGCAGATTCGTCTGGTTTCCAGGCTAGACATGAACTCTGCCAGCATAAACGGGATAAATATACTGTAAATACAATACAATGTATAATGTGCAATAGATACTTTATATCATTATGTTGAGGTCATGCTTCAAATGGTTCTGGAGAATTACAACTAGCAAACACTTAGACTTTTTTTTTTTTAAGCAAACATGAGAACACTTGTTCTTGCTGAATAAATCACTGGTTCATGTAAAAGTACAGTACTGGAAATGATTTGTCAAGATTTGCAAAAACTGGCAGACCCACAAGCAGAACACAACAAAAGTCAAAGTCCAAGAATGTTTATTGAAACAAAGGGTGGAATAGGAGAGGTAGGGGTGCAATACGTTAGTCCGACAAACCATTCCTCCGACAGCGCATGCCTCCGACGTTTACTATACTAACCCTATACCAAACCCGAACCCTAACCCTAACCGAACGCGGATGCCACATAGTCGGAGAAATGGGATGTCGGATTAACGTATGCCTCCCGAGAGGTAGGTGGTGTCGGCTGGGAGTGGACGTGGTGCGCAGGCCGAGACTGATGGCAGGCAGGCAATGAAGCAGGTTAGGTACAGTATGGTTCACTGAGGCAGAGGAGAAAAGAAAGAGTCAAAAATCACGAGGAGCATAAACAAGGTTTCAAAATCACTAACACTGGGATTCACTATGGGTGTGAAAACGATCTGGCAGCGCGTGGAGATAAGACCAAACATCTATAAACTGTGTAGGCGATGAGCTGATGGCAGGCAGGTGAGGGAGACGAGGGAACTGGTAACAGGTGTGCCGAGCTGGAAGCTGGAGCCATGCCTACGTCCACACACACGACACACCCATTCACAAAGACACAGACACAAACACATAGACAACACAAGGACACAGACAGTGACAATTTCATCCAGTTTTATCTCTATTATCTAACTTATCTAGTTTCTGAGATTATAGATATGATATGATAAATCAAGTGCTTTTCTTAATTGCAGACATGAATCCTGTGTCAGAACTATAAATGGAACAAACGTAGATTTCAGCACTTACAGTTACGCCTGTCACAATTATTACATATAATCACAATCGCATTTATTTTACGTAATCGCGATTATTTTGCTTATTCATCATAATCATTGAAAAATGTTTTCCAAAAATAGCACATTTTTTAAGCTTGTAGATCAGCTATTTCCGCTATTTTTACATTTCTTTGAAAGTATGAAATGATTAAATGTGTCTTTCTTTGTATATTTAAGTTATTTGTCATTTCGGCACTGTGCAATGTAATTTGTGATTATGAAGCCTAGAAACCAAACAAATTAAAATTGTATTCATATATTCAGAATCTTGATTATTTGTGTGACAATTAATTAATCGTCAACTTAAATTTGTAGTTGTGGCAGCCCTAGTTACAGTAGATGCTGAAGTTCTAAAGTACAGTAGATATTTTATCTCATATTTCGGTCATACATGTACAATGTTTTTGGATTCAATCCTTTACCCACCCTTTACATATATGTCGTTGCTGCCGGGCAAAAACCTCTTATCTCCATATTTTAACTTCCTCTTATCTCCATATTTTAACTTTTTGTGTTCATTTGGAAATTAATGCCGTTTTGAGCTTGTAGATCTGCTACTTTTGAATTAGAATCCTGAAAAGTAGCAGTTTTGGACATATGAGGTCTCCACCCGACAGAGACGATATCCTGCATGACATCACTATGGCAGCGGTGCCGCCAAACAATAATAAATAATAATGTTGCACAAGAGATGCTGTACGTTCTATCCCGGAGGACCTGTCTACAAACCCATGGCTGGTGGCATCTTGGAATCCTAAGGTTACAGACCTGTAAGGGTCAACTTTGGTGAGTCTGGTCCTATGCATCAGTGTCGTCATTTTAATTATGAACACAATCAATCTGTCATAGCCTGTATTCTGCACACGCACACACACATGCACGCTGGCACGCTGGCACGTGCCACACAAACACACACACACACACACACACACACACACACACACACACACACACACACACACACACACACACACACACACACACACTACTACTCTCTAGGGACACAGAGGGGAGCTTGTGGTTTTCAGTGAACAGGTTGGAGGATTTATCTGTTGTTGTCTTTGATTGATTGATTGAATACTTTATTAACAATTTGCAAAAAAGTACAGAGGTACAGTTATACAATAATGCTCAAAGGATAACACAAAAAGCCCTGAGGGCTTGTTTCCATTGTGGTCCTGTGTATTCAATTCATCAAGACATATAAAGACATGCATACAATACAATACTATACATGAGATCATCAGTATATTTACAGACAAACAGTGAGGGGTCATTTCTTTTGGCAGGCTACTTGTCTAGTTGCAAATTGCAGACATGGTGTTCTTTTATTGTGGTTTTGATGGAGGGTAAGGAGTCACACTTTTTGATGGCCGTTGGTAGGGCATTCCACATTTTGGTGGCATAACAGTAGAACAAGTTCAACCCCATGTTTGTGCCAAATCTACCAAATTAAATGAAAAAAGAAATCTTTTTACATACATTACATTGATTTACCGAAATGTTATGGCCATAGTTTTAAAAATTCTTATTTTTTATGTTATATCACTTAAAAGGTTATCATTCATCTATGGTTTTCTCTTGCAGTTCTCTAAGTAACAGGTTGTACTCGGGTAAAGGAGGTTGCATGGTTTCAGATATCAGTGAATCACAAAAAATAAATGAAAATACAATAAAAATAATTGCTGCTGTGAGAATATTTCGTGAGCCTTTGATCTGTGGGACTATTGCTATCTTGAGTCAGCAGAATGTGAATGTGACACTGACCAACACAACCTTATTTAATAAGTCATGATCAATCTGCATCACACTGGGCACATAGATATATACATAATGTACATATCTGGACTAAGACGGAATATAAAGTTATTTTTCAGATCTTTGTTATTGGATATGGTTCTTAAATTATATATTTTTAAATCTTTTATATAATGTAGTCCTACTGTGTGCACAATTTCTTGACTTTGCTTGTGTTTAACCAATATTTTTGACAATACACCTGAAAACCCGCAGAATGTGAATAAAGTACTGTACATTTTTACAATGGGATTATGATCATGCTGAGAACAGAGGGACTCTGAATTAAAGCTGCAATTCATAACCTTTTTAGTGAATAAAAGTTATTTTGACCAATCTATATGGTGGAGTATGTCAATGTTATATAACAAACTACTGTGACGGTTGTAGGTGACCTACTCTCCCTGCTCTTCTATCATGTGGTCAGGTAGGACACCTACTGGTTGAAAAGAGGTATTGCATGAATTGCAACAGTTAACATTTTGGAATCCTGTAGAATGTAGGACATGAAAGTTATGGATTGCAGCTTTAATAATAATAATAATAATAAACATTATTTGTATAGTATATTTCATATAAAATATGCAGCTCAAAGGTATTTACATTAAACTGATTAAAAAGAAGCAAACAAGAAAAACTAATTGATTTACATTAAAAACAATATATAAATAGCAAGAAAAACGTAAACACATGAAAAAACTGAAATAAATTGTCTAAAAATGGTGAGAAATAGATGCATGATAAGTTCTCATGCACAATTTTAAGAATACAACACACTTCATTAATCTACGTGAAACATGGTATTAAAATGGAACAGATGGTTGTTAGATTCATGTCATTCACATTCTATAGGCCCCCCTTTAACTAAATAATTAAAGTATGAATATACATTGTAATATAATGTCTATAGTGCATATATTAGTTAGACAAACCAAAGCAAACACACAAACTACCACATGCAAACACAGCCATCATGTAGCTGTACCAACACACCAGCTACTGATACAGTGTGAAATGATCATTTCAGCACAGACATCTTTCACAGATCCAAAGGTTTTTAGTTAGCGAACATCCTATGTCATTCCATCCTCTTGTATCCAGAGTCAAACCTTTGACTAAAAACTCCTGCATTGATGTGTGGAGTTTTCTTTAGGTTGTTGTGTTTTTACGTGATTAGGCTGACCAGGCAGCCAGTACCTAGAGAAGTAGGAATATTTAATTCATTACAATACCTGTACATGGAGTTTTTTTTTTCACTGTGAATCTAATCATGACCTCAAATGATATTATAGATATTAGATGCAAATTAGCTGGACAGTGGAGTAGACAACAGACGGGACGTATCGTCCCCAAGACACAAGGGCTTTGCGTCCACGTTGTTTTTCGTGTCAAGGACTGCCAAAATTATATATTTGACCGTGGACCCCAATATCTGGAAATGTTTTGTGCCAGGGACCCCCAGAAGAGAAGATTTGTGTTAAATAATTCAAAATGATTCAAAAACACTTTCAAGATAAAAAATAAAAAAATGTAAAAAAATAACAGCTGTACAAGCCGGCAGTGTGGCACAAATTGTATATCTGCTAATTTTAAATAGCCACGGTAAACATTTTGCTGGGGACCCCCTGGTACCCCCTCAAGGACCCCACTTTGAGAACCATTGGTCTAGGTACTACATCACTGTGCACCGATTTTGAGCGCGGGGGTGTGTTGGTCTTAAAATGAGGTGTGGTTTGGCGTGAACAAGGTGCAATGCTGTTTTTCCCACAGACTTATACGCTCCAAGTCAAGGCCAGAGTCAAGACCAGCCCCAAGCTGGTCTTATCGCATGGTGCAGTGAGGCGCCCTAATGTCCACCAAGATGTGTTATCCTGAGCGCAGCTTTTTTCCTGCCTGCCGAAAGCTAAAATATGTTCAACTCAGGGGCACCTGGAAGCGCTTTTAGGCGAGCGCCTTGGCGTTTTCAGCCAAGAAAAAAAGTCGAGTGGACACGGTGCCTTACAGGTCATCATCAAAGGGGAGATAACGACGCATGGCGCACACAGCTGTCCATCATACTTTATAAGGATCCCTGGCTAATAAGCATTATATGCCTTAATACATTATAATCACCCTCTATAACTAATATTAAACACCTTAAATATTTTATTTATTTTAGAAATAGTTCATCTTTTACTGAAGGGGGACAATGCCCGTCGCAAGTTGATGGTGTCATTTGTCCATGTGTGACCCAGCCCTATGGGATGTACGGAATGCATGTTCTAACTAAAAACAAACGTAATACTTCCTACGATTAATATGAACATCAAAACAATATTTGTCTCCGCCAGTATGGTGGAGAGTATGTTTTCGTCTCCGTCCGTCCGTGTGTGTGTCCGTCTCAGCCAAGCTAACATTGGTCAAGCTTCACGTGACACGTGACAATATGTTGTCACCAATGCTTTGATTGGCTAGCGAGACGCATGATGAAATAAAAACCTATAAATAACACCACGCAAAAACCACTTCAAAAAATAATTTATATTTTTTGAAGTGAGCTTCCATCACTGTGATGACCACTGTTGTTTCTAAATATGAATGGGGTGTGATTTTTTGTCTCCGCCAGGAGAGTTTTACCCTCCCTGTGTGTGTCCGTCTCAGCCAAGCTAACATTGGTCAAGTGACACGTGACAATATGTAATATAAATAGGTAAGACAGGATTAATCAGGAACAGTACTGGCGGAGACCTGTGCTCCAAGGAGCACATTTTCTAGTTTAAATGTGTTTTTATTAGCATATGCATTCCATACATTCCATTGGGCTGGACCACACATGGACTAATTACATCAACAACGAGTGACGGGCGTTGTCCCCCTTCAGTAAAATATTAACTATTTGTAAAATAAATGAAATATTTAAGGTGTTTTTAATTTTACACTTTTGTTGTAGAGGGCAATTATAATGTATTAAGGCATATAAGGCTTATTAGCCAGGGATCCTTTTTAAAAACAACCAAACAGAGAATGAGCATGTGATTAAGTTGATTTGAGGACATATAGCTACAGGCGGAAGAAAAGCAGCATGCAGCAGAAAACGTTTCATTCCATCTGATCTGAACACTCATGTTCAACAGCTGAGGTGGCGTTTCAAACACTTAAAGGAACACTTAAAGGGATATTTCACTTTCAAAAAAACTTTTGGTCATTTTA